>NC_079159.1:15501271-15801271 GCF_947563725.1 Argiope bruennichi
TGTGGCCACATCATCAAACAAAGATTCGTTATAATAATTATTCATTACTCTGTCATTCCATCGCCGAAATCTAGTAGAACAAAAATTCTGAAATCTGTTTTGGGTCAAATGAAGTCATCACTAACAAAGCGTGTTTGATTGATGATATCATTACATTTCCATTACAAACCCCCACCCCTCTCAGATACTATTACAGAGGCATTTTTCTTTTACAGATGAAATATAGAGTTAATAAAAATCATGATGAATGGTAGAATTGTTAACGGAAGCAATGGCAGTGTTTAGGCTGGTGTCCAAATCTGAGAAGTACTACTGTGATCAACCCATTACGGTTTGAGAGGCAGACAGAAAAAAAAAGAACAGACGCGAAATCCCTTCCACGCTTTGTTCTTTGAAGAAACTGAAACGAAAAAGAAACAAACACAAACTCAGCAAGAAAAATTCAGCAACATTTTCATTATGAAGAAAGAATTAAAAAGTGTTCTAAGTGGCATCTGGCCAAATAATACGTCTTCCAAAGTCTCTATCGCAGCAGCGAATCGTGTCACTCTCATGGACATGGAGTATTTTTTAAATGTCAGCAATGTGTTGATTATTTTTGTATCATCATCCTTAGTGTTGTCTGACATTTCAACATGATAATGTCTGCAGAAAGGCATACTATCAGTAACATGCGGCAAGTAAGATGGGAAGATTGGGATGAATAAAAAAAAAAGCGAAATTTTTATAAAAATTTATTTTTTTTATTCGCTTTTTATTTTTTTATAAAAAGCGAATAAAAAAATCAAATTTATAAACAAGTTATTATTGGCGTTAGATTTTTATTAAGGGAAGGCATTCAAAATTTTAATTAAATCAATACCAATAATAAAGAACTTGGTTGCCTATCTGAATTTGTTAGCGCTATACAAAACAAATCGTTTGATTTAAAGGTAATAAATTTGATACAGATTTAATTTTAAATGCAGAAAAGTTCACTTCAAAGCTATTTTTCTCATAATTTTTATTGATTAAAAATTAAATGAACTGTCAACATTTTTTCCCTATAATTTCCAAAAATATTATTGCACAGAACTAATATTTTATTTTTAAAATTTTTAAAAGTGTTTCTTTTTAATGATAGCAATTTAACTATGCAACATCTCTTTGATAAAAAATAATGTCAAATCATTTTAGAATCAAAAAAGAATGCAAATGTCTATCTAAGTTTGTTAGCGCTCTACAAGGCGACTTACAGCTATTAAATATGATGCAGATAGAATTTTAAAAACGTGCATATTCACCTCAGAGATATTTCCTCAATTTTTTTATTAATTAAAAATGAAATGCTGCTTTCGACATTTTTTTACTATAATTTCCAAAGTATTACTGTACAGAATTAATATCTCGATCATTTTCAAAATTTGTAAAATTGTCTTTAATGATAGCAATTAAACAACGCAAATTATCTTTGGTAAATATAATGTCAAATAATTGTTAATAATAAAGAATTTAGATGTCTCTCTGAGTTTGTAAGCGCTGTACAAGACGACTTGCAGCTAATAAATTTGATACACATATAATTTCAATAGCGGAAATGTTCGTTTAAAAGCTATTTTTCTCGCAATTTTTATTAATTAAAAATTAAGTAAACTTTCGACTTTTTTTACTGTAATTTATGAAAAGATTATTGACCAGAAGCGCAATTTAAGTCATTTTCAAAATTTAAAAAATTGTCTTTTTATTGATAGCAATTTAAGAGTGAACATTTTTCCTGAATTTTGACAATATTTTAGTATGTTGATGGTAGAAATATTTTAGGTTAAAGCATAACTTTGTTAGGATATTGATTCGTTTCTTTAAAAAAAATGTTGCAAATGTTTAACTATTTAACAGTTAAATGATTTATTATATTTTTGTCCAACTGACTGTAATAGTTTTAATAAAAGTATTTGATTTAAATTATTGACTGTTCCCTAAAATGGCAAATGTTTGGAGGTTTTAAGATTAGAATCTTGATTATAATATCAAATGAAAATTCTTGAGAAAAGCTTTACTTAGTATATAGAATACAATATTGCATTCCCCCCCCAGGAAATAATGAAGGTTACTCTAGTGAGGAAATGATTTTTTTTTCCTATTCTTACTTTCTCATATAGAAATTGAAACAACAGTAATTGTCAAAGGATTCGACCCTGATATTTTGAAGAATCTTTACATTTCATAACTCATTGAGCTCGAAAATTAAATTTTGCAACTATATTAAATTTGCATGTAACTCTATATACCTATGAACATGATAAATAAAAAACGCTTTGAGCCAAAGGAATAAAATTTAATATGTTGCCTTTATACTGAATTTATGGATTTATTTCAAATTTTGAATGAAATAAATTCGCAGGAAATTGTTCAGCGTGTTTGCCCATGCGCAAGGGAAGACAAGAATCACAAACAGGAAAGGGCAAAATGGATGAAATTCAGCACACATTTGTAGAATTTGAAGTGAAGATCCTTATAAATATTTTAAACTAATTCCACCAATGGATTGACCATCTGTTGGCATTAGCATGAACGCAAAGGCGGCAAAATACTTACGACTTACATAAATGAAATTTGGCACCATTAGTTTGTTTATAAAAATAAGTTCTGTGTCAAATTTTCGCTACAATGGGTCGAAAATTGGTTATCTAAAATGTATATTCAACTTTTTTTTCCAATACTTCGAAGCATAAAAAGCTAATATCTGGGGAATAAAAATTTGAGAAATCCTACTGATCAGAACCTCCCCCTGAACTCTAAATTTTTAAACAAGGGATATGGGTAATACTTTTAGCCCTAGGGTAGGTTGGCCGTGGTAGACTGGTGTTAAGGTCCAGGTTCGGAACCAGAGGGTTTCAGGTTTGACACTAGATTCTGCGGAAGAACCGTCGTGTAAACGGGTCTGGTGCACTTTAAATCCGTCGGGACCAATAGTCCTCGTGGTGGTCTGGTGTGTTATTTTGGAGAGTATTGTGCCAGCTCAGGTGTCATTCCCGTAATCTGACCGCTGTTCAAAATTACGAAGTTCATCTCAAAATAGCCCTAGCGTTGCTTAAAAAACGGGACGTTAATATAACTAAACTAAACTTAGGTTAGAAACATGCGTGAAATATTTGGAGAGATCACTGCCTCTGGTTTTGCATACTACGTTTTTTTACAACCTATATTTGAATCTTTATTGTCTCTGCATTAAAATAGCGCTTATAATCGTAAATTGATTTTTCAATGAGTCATAGATATTTAGTACAGTCTCCATTCCAAGTATGATGCCATCAAAACTTTTTCATGCACATGGAGATTGTGAAACATCACAATCCAAGATTATGCTGCGTGAGGGTTATGTAAGTTACGAGTAGGAGATATGTATAACATTATCTCACAGAGGTTTAAAATTGCAAGATCCTACCATACATCTTTTAATTTACTTTCAAAGCGAGAATCTATTCCAATCTAATTAGTCATTTTCCGTAAAGGTTTCTTTGAGACTTTATATTTCGTTTGCTTGTAAATTTTTAACACGACCTTCATGTGAGAGCTGATTTTAAAATTTCTAACGGCCATCGGGGTAAAATATTTGAGCTGGAATAACATTTATCGTCTAATAAAATGGCTAAAAATTGCGAACATAACCCCCTTTAAATCTTACAGAATAACCCAATGTAATACAATCGAACAATCAAATATCCTTTGAGTGGTCCAACAAGATGATTCTTGTAACATGTTAAAATGATACTTTCTGTTCCTTGAAAATAGATTTGAAGTTTAAAATCCTCTTAAGTTAGAAAACAATAGCGACGTTGTAGGAAGGCTAACTAAGGCGACTGAGTTTCCGACACTGAAGTAATGTCGTTGAGTAATTCCAAAAGTCTGCGAAATCGACAATTCTAATTAAGTTGGAGAAGTACAGGAGTATTAAAGCTGTAACTTTTTAAATTCAGTTATACGGAGCTCTCAACTTTAACAAATAGAATGATTTTAATTCGCGTCTTCGTTGCGTGAATTAGCGGAGAAAGGTTAGGATGTCTATTTGAGAACTGTAAGAAGCAAGAGTATTTTAATTTAAGCTCCGAGCCCTATTCGAGTATGTTCGAATTGAGTGTCGTGACAAGTTACTTTAACAATGAAGGTACCATAGGAATGGAAATATTTATCTTGTCTAGAAATACGTTTTAAAGTTAGTAGTAATACTGAAAATGTTTGAAATATAATCAAGCAGTAAAGTTAGTAAACTTTAGTAACTTTATAACGTGACGTATATCTTTAGTAAAGTTAGTGTGCTGAATTTATTATGACCAGTTACAGTGACCCTAGTGTTGAAATAAGGTTACAAAAAATCCTTGAAAAATAATAAAGATCGGCCAATTAGAAAAATGCTCACTATAAACTTAAAAAAGTGTCATGTCTACTTACATGTAGGCATAATAAAAACACAGGAAAAAGTGTCATGAAGTAAAATTGGCGGACATATTTCTGATTAAAATTACAAACTTTCTGTGACTCGAAAATGGATCTTTTTTAAATTGATAAATTTACACTCCGATATTATCATACAACAGCAAAGTGAAATTTAAGCACCGGAGAAAGTAAATAAAAATAATAATAAAAATATCTGAAGAAAGCAGTGGGACAGGAGAGGGATCTGAGGACACATTTTCCAATTTCAAACGAATCTTTTCATAAGTCACTTCAATCTCAAATATTTCTCCAGATCTTACAGAAAACTTAATTTTATGCTTTTTAGGCCATAGAGTGCATTTTCCTAATCCAGTTTTTGGAAAATCTCCTTTATTGTTTGAGTTATTTTTAAATTTAGTTTGTTTTAATTTCATCGCTAGGAACGCTATAAAATATCTAAGCAAACTCAGCGTAGCCACTTTACTATATACATGTTCCCTGGCTATACGAAATGTCGTTTCGAATTTAAAAACCTTAAAAAGCACTTCACCGATCTTATTGCAAATATTTATCAGCTACAAAAAGTTTCCTTTAATGTCACGGAAATGTATTATAAAATAATATAAAAAGAATGTTTAATTATCTCTTAGCATTTGATAGGTTTACACTAATAGTACAGAAAAACATTTATTATATTTCAGTAGTAAAAGTGGAACTGCCCGTCCACGGCATGAATGTTTCAGTAACGACTTTAAGTTGCAAAGTTTATCATTGACTTTCATTTCACAAAAAATTGATTAGTAAAATTATAACTGGTTGCAATAGTTTATATTCATACAATCTAGCAATTCCTCTAGCAATCCCATGAGATGCAAAATAAACTTCGCTTAATTAAACAGTTTAGTAAGTATTTATTTTCAGTTAAATGAAGTTCCATGGATATGTTCTTAAAAAAATTCAGTGAAATTGTTTTAATCTAATACCAATGCTAATCACTTACTAATCATAATTGAATACTAGTCAAGAAAATTAAAAATTAGAATTCTAAAATAAATTTACTATCAGCCCTCATTGGTAGGTATGATTATCACATTTAATTATAGAAAAATTAAAAGTGATTCCCCTTAAATGTTTTCTGGTAAATGTATTTGACATCCTTTACATAATAATTAATTGGTGTACTAGCAAATAAAATTATAAAACCGGTTTATAAAAATACTAACACATCACAAAATATTTTATTTGTCTTATAAAGCTATTATTTTTGAAAATGAGAAGAAACAAGTGATTTTACACTTACATTTGCTATCCTGAATTCCTGTTGATTCCTGTCAATTATATAAACGACGTCGCATAATCTCGGGGCAGTTCTGAACTATTACTATTTGTCTTGGATTAGAAAAATACTGCTTAACTCAAATTACAAAATTTGAATGAATTGTTTAGGATTGTCTCGAATTTTCATAAAATGTTTGATTTAGCTTGAAATTTACGTAAATACTTCTTATTGAAAAGTATTAACTAGATTTAGTTTTAACAAACGTTAACTAATACAAAGTGCTAAACTGAATTTAAAATTTTCAAACAGTCCTACAACCTTTAAACTACGCCATCATTTCGGCTAATTAATAATATGGGCATCCCAAAAGTTTAGATAATTGCAATCACAAAGATTTATTTATAGGTAAATATCTCTTATTATCCGACTAATTTAAAATTCTATTAAATATTCTGTAGTCAAAATATTTTTTCATTTGGGTTAAGTAGAGTTGTACGCGCACCGAAAAGCTCAGGCAATTATGCAAACCAATCATAATAATTGTCTTGAGGTTTAGGTAATTTTTATAGGTAAATATATCTTATTATTCAACGAATTTAAAATTCTATTAAATATTCTGTAATCAAAATATATTTAACATTTAGGATAAGTAGAGTAACACGCGCACGCAAAAGCTCATTTAATCGCACAAAACCAATCAGAAAAACTGCCTTGAGGTTTAATTATGTGTAAATATAACTTATTATCCTACTAGTTTAAAATTTTATTAAATACCCTAAAGTCCTCATAATATTTAATAATTTAAGTTAAGGAATAGAAGTAGTTGCATCCAAAGGCTCAGGTAATTGCACCAATCAGTCACAAAAACTTCTTAAGTTTAGTTATAGGCAAATATATCTTATTATCCTACTAGTTTAAAATGCTATTAAGTATCCAACAGTCATTAACATATTCAATCATTTAGGCTAAGTAATAGAAGTATGCGCATTCAAAATCTCAGGTAATTGCACAAAAATTGTCTTGAGATTTATTTATATTTTATTATCGTATACTAATTTAAAATTTTATTAAATACCCTACGGTTCTTAAAATATTCAATCATTTAGGTTCAGTAATAGTAATATCGCATCCAAAAGCTCAGGTAATTACACAAAAAAGTCACAAAAACTGTCTTGAAATTTAGTTATAAGAAAATATGTCTTATTATACTACTAGTTTAAAATTCTATTAAATACCCTATAGTCCTTAAAATATTAAATGTTCAATGTTAATAAAATAGTAATGTTGAAGACAACAGTCAGCCACAACAAATCATGTCCATACTACTTCCGGGGTGATGGGATGGTCGACTGTACACAATAAGAAGTCCTTAAAATATTCAAACATTTAGGCTAAGTAATAGTAATATCCGTATCCAAAAGCTCAGGTAATTACACAAAACAGTCACAAAAACTGCCTTGAAGTTTAGTTATAAGAAAATATGTCTTATTATACTACTAGTTTAAAATTCTATTAAATACCCTATAGTCCTTAAAATATTAAATATTCAATGTTAATAAAATATTAATGTTGAAGACAACAGTCAGCCACAACAAATCATGTCCATACTACTTCCGGGGTGATGGGATGGTCGACTGTACACAATAAGAAGTCCTTAAAATATTCAAACATTTAGGTTAAGTAATAGTAATATCCGTATCCAAAAGCTCAGGCAATTACACAAAACAGTCACAAAAACTGCCTTGAAGTTTAGTTATAAGAAAATATGTCTTATTATACTACTAGTTTAAAATTCTATTAATTACCCTATAGTCCTTAAAATATTAAATATTCAATGTTAATAAAATAGTAATGTTGAAGACAACAGTCAGCCACAACAAATCCTCTCCATACTACTTCCGGGGTGATGGGATGGTCGACTGTACACAATAAGAAGTCCTTAAAATATTCAAACATTTAGGTTAAGTAATAGTAATATCCGTATCCAAAAGCTCAGGCAATTACACAAAACAGTCACAAAAACTGCCTTGAAGTTTAGTTATAAGAAAATATGTCTTATTATACTACTAGTTTAAAATTCTATTAAATACCCTATAGTCCTTAAAATATTAAATATTCAATGTTAATAAAATATTAATGTTGAAGACAACAGTCAGCCACAACAAATCATGTCCATATTACTTCCGGGGTGATGGGATGGTCGACTGTACACAATAAGAAGTCCTTAAAATATTCAAACATTTAGGTTCAGTAATAGTAATATCGCATCCAAAAGCTCAGGTAATTACACAAAACAGTCATAAAAACTCTCTTGAAGTTTAGTTATAAGAAAATATGTCTTATTATACTACTAGTTTAAAATTCTATTAAATACCCTATACTCCTTAAAATATTAAATATTCAATGTTAATAAAATATTAATGTTGAAGACAACAGTCAGCCACAACAAATCATGTCCATACTACTTCCGGGGTGATGGGATGGTCGACTGTACACAATAAGAAGTCCTTAAAATATTCAAACATTTAGGTTAAGTAATAGTAATATCCGTATCCAAAAGCTCAGGCAATTACACAAAACAGTCACAAAAACTGCCTTGAAGTTTAGTTATAAGAAAATATGTCTTATTATACTACTAGTTTAAAATTCTATTAAATACCCTATAGTCCTTAAAATATTAAATATTCAATGTTAATAAAATATTAATGTTGAAGACAACAGTCAGCCACAACAAATCATGTCCATATTACTTCCGGGGTGATGGGATGGTCGACTGTACACAATAAGAAGTCCTTAAAATATTCAAACATTTAGGTTCAGTAATAGTAATATCGCATCCAAAAGCTCAGGTAATTACACAAAACAGTCATAAAAACTCTCTTGAAGTTTAGTTATAAGAAAATATGTCTTATTATACTACTAGTTTAAAATTCTATTAAATACCCTATAGTCCTTAAAATATTAAATATTCAATGTTAATAAAATATTAATGTTGAAGACAACAGTCAGCCACAACAAATCCTCTCCATTCTACTTCCGGGGTGATGGGATGGTCGACTGTACACAATAAGAAGTCCTTAAAATATTCAAACATTTAGGTTAAGTAATAGTAATATCCGTATCCAAAAGCTCAGGCAATTACACAAAACAGTCACAAAAACTGCCTTGAAGTTTAGTTATAAGAAAATATGTCTTATTATACTACTAGTTTAAAATTCTATTAAATACCCTATAGTCCTTAAAATATTAAATATTCAATGTTAATAAAATATTAATGTTGAAGACAACAGTCAGCCACAACAAATCATGTCCATATTACTTCCGGGGTGATGGGATGGTCGACTGTACACAATAAGAAGTCCTTAAAATATTCAAACATTTAGGTTCAGTAATAGTAATATCGCATCCAAAAGCTCAGGTAATTACACAAAACAGTCATAAAAACTCTCTTGAAGTTTAGTTATAAGAAAATATGTCTTATTATACTACTAGTTTAAAATTCTATTAAATACCCTATACTCCTTAAAATATTAAATATTCAATGTTAATAAAATATTAATGTTGAAGACAACAGTCAGCCACAACAAATCCTCTCCATACTACTTCCGGGGTGATGGGATGGTCGACTGTACACAATAAGAAGTCCTTAAAATATTCAAACATTTAGGTTAAGTAATAGTAATATCCGTATCCAAAAGCTCAGGCAATTACACAAAACAGTCACAAAAACTGCCTTGAAGTTTAGTTATAAGAAAATATGTCTTATTATACTACTAGTTTAAAATTCTATTAAATACCCTATAGTCCTTAAAATATTAAATATTCAATGTTAATAAAATATTAATGTTGAAGACAACAGTCAGCCACAACAAATCATGTCCATATTACTTCCGGGGTGATGGGATGGTCGACTGTACACAATAAGAAGTCCTTAAAATATTCAAACATTTAGGTTCAGTAATAGTAATATCGCATCCAAAAGCTCAGGTAATTACACAAAACAGTCATAAAAACTCTCTTGAAGTTTAGTTATAAGAAAATATGTCTTATTATACTACTAGTTTAAAATTCTATTAAATACCCTATAGTCCTTAAAATATTAAATATTCAATGTTAATAAAATATTAATGTTGAAGACAACAGTCAGCCACAACAAATCCTCTCCATACTACTTCCGGGGTGATGGGATGGTCGACTGTACACAATAAGAAGTCCTTAAAATATTCAAACATTTAGGTTAAGTAATAGTAATATCCGTATCCAAAAGCTCAGGCAATTACACAAAACAGTCACAAAAACTGCCTTAAAGTTTAGTTATAAGAAAATATGTCTTATTATACTACTAGTTTAAAATTCTATTAAATACCCTATAGTCCTTAAAATATTAAATATTCAATGTTAATAAAATATTAATGTTGAAGACAACAGTCAGCCACAACAAATCATGTCCATATTACTTCCGGGGTGATGGGATGGTCGACTGTACACAATAAGAAGTCCTTAAAATATTCAAACATTTAGGTTAAGTAATAGTAATATCCGTATCCAAAAGCTCAGGCAATTACACAAAACAGTCACAAAAACTGCCTTGAAGTTTAGTTATAAGAAAATATGTCTTATTATACTACTAGTTTAAAATTCTATTAAATACCCTATAGTCCTTAAAATATTAAATATTCAATGTTAATAAAATATTAATGTTGAAGACAACAGTCAGCCACAACAAATCATGTCCATACTACTTCCGGGGTGATGGGATGGTCGACTGTACACAATAAGAAGTCCTTAAAATATTCAAACATTTAGGTTAAGTAATAGTAATATCCGTATCCAAAAGCTCAGGCAATTACACAAAAAAGTCACAAAAACTGCCTTGAAGTTTAGTTATAAGAAAATATGTCTTATTATACTACTAGTTTAAAATTCTATTAAATACACTATAGTCCTTAAAATATTAAATATTCAATGTTAATAAAATATTAATGTTGAAGACAACAGTCAGCCACAACAAATCATGTCCATACTACTTCCGGGGTGATGGGATGGTCGACTGTACACAATAAGAAGTCCTTAAAATATTCAAACATTTAGGTTAAGTAATAGTAATATCCGTATCCAAAAGCTCAGGCAATTACACAAAACAGTCACAAAAACTGCCTTGAAGTTTAGTTATAAGAAAATATGTCTTATTATACTACTAGTTTAAAATTCTATTAATTACCCTATAGTCCTTAAAATATTAAATATTCAATGTTAATAAAATAGTAATGTTGAAGACAACAGTCAGCCACAACAAATCGTCTACATACTACTTCCGGGGTGATGGGATGGTCGACTGTACACAATAAGAAGTCCTTAAAATATTCAAACATTTAGGTTAAGTAATAGTAATATCCGTATCCAAAAGCTCAGGCAATTACACAAAACAGTCACAAAAACTGCCTTGAAGTTTAGTTATAAGAAAATATGTCTTATTATACTACTAGTTTAAAATTCTATTAAATACCCTATAGTCCTTAAAATATTAAATATTCAATGTTAATAAAATATTAATGTTGAAGACAACAGTCAGCCACAACAAATCATGTCCATATTACTTCCGGGGTGATGGGATGGTCGACTGTACACAATAAGAAGTCCTTAAAATATTCAAACATTTATGTTCAGTAATAGTAATATCGCATCCAAAAGCTCAGGTAATTACACAAAACAGTCATAAAAACTCTCTTGAAGTTTAGTTATAAGAAAATATGTCTTATTATACTACTAGTTTAAAATTCTATTAAATACCCTATAGTCCTTAAAATATTAAATATTCAATGTTAATAAAATATTAATGTTGAAGACAACAGTCAGCCACAACAAATCCTCTCCATACTACTTCCGGGGTGATGGGATGGTCGACTGTACATAATAAGAAGTCCTTAAAATATTCAAACATTTAGGTTAAGTAATAGTAATATCCGTATCCAAAAGCTCAGGCAATTACACAAAACAGTCACAAAAACTGCCTTGAAGTTTAGTTATAAGAAAATATGTCTTATTATACTACTAGTTTAAAATTCTATTAAATACCCTATAGTCCTTAAAATATTAAATATTCAATGTTAATAAAATATTAATGTTGAAGACAACAGTCAGCCACAACAAATCATGTCCATATTACTTCCGGGGTGATGGGATGGTCGACTGTACACAATAAGAAGTCCTTAAAATATTCAAACATTTAGGTTCAGTAATAGTAATATCGCATCCAAAAGCTCAGGTAATTACACAAAACAGTCATAAAAACTCTCTTGAAGTTTAGTTATAAGAAAATATGTCTTATTATACTACTAGTTTAAAATTCTATTAAATACCCTATAGTCCTTAAAATATTAAATATTCAATGTTAATAAAATATTAATGTTGAAGACAACAGTCAGCCACAACAAATCCTCTCCATACTACTTCCGGGGTGATGGGATGGTCGACTGTACACAATAAGAAGTCCTTAAAATATTCAAACATTTAGGTTAAGTAATAGTAATATCCGTATCCAAAAGCTCAGGCAATTACACAAAACAGTCACAAAAACTGCCTTGAAGTTTAGTTATAAGAAAATATGTCTTATTATACTACTAGTTTAAAATTCTATTAAATACCCTATAGTCCTTAAAATATTAAATATTCAATGTTAATAAAATATTAATGTTGAAGACAACAGTCAGCCACAACAAATCATGTCCATATTACTTCCGGGGTGATGGGATGGTCGACTGTACACAATAAGAAGTCCTTAAAATATTCAAACATTTAGGTTCAGTAATAGTAATATCGCATCCAAAAGCTCAGGTAATTACACAAAACAGTCATAAAAACTCTCTTGAAGTTTAGTTATAAGAAAATATGTCTTATTATACTACTAGTTTAAAATTCTATTAAATACCCTATAGTCCTTAAAATATTAAATATTCAATGTTAATAAAATATTAATGTTGAAGACAACAGTCAGCCACAACAAATCCTCTCCATACTACTTCCGGGGTGATGGGATGGTCGACTGTACACAATAAGAACTCCTTAAAATATTCAAACATTTAGGTTAAGTAATAGTAATATCCGTATCCAAAAGCTCAGGCAATTACACAAAACAGTCACAAAAACTGCCTTGAAGTTTAGTTATAAGAAAATATGTCTTATTATACTACTAGTTTAAAATTCTATTAAATACCCTATAGTCCTTAAAATATTAAATATTCAATGTTAATAAAATATTAATGTTGAAGACAACAGTCAGCCACAACAAATCATGTCCATATTACTTCCGGGGTGATGGGATGGTCGACTGTACACAATAAGAAGTCCTTAAAATATTCAAACATTTAGGTTCAGTAATAGTAATATCGCATCCAAAAGCTCAGGTAATTACACAAAACAGTCATAAAAACTCTCTTGAAGTTTAGTTATAAGAAAATATGTCTTATTATACTACTAGTTTAAAATTCTATTAAATACCCTATAGTCCTTAAAATATTAAATGTTCAATGTTAATAAAATATTAATGTTGAAGACAACAGTCAGCCACAACAAATCCTCTCCATACTACTTCCGGGGTGATGGGATGGTCGACTGTACACAATAAGAAGTCCTTAAAATATTCAAACATTTAGGTTAAGTAATAGTAATATCCGTATCCAAAAGCTCAGGCAATTACACAAAACAGTCACAAAAACTGCCTTGAAGTTTAGTTATAAGAAAATATGTCTTATTATACTACTAGTTTAAAATTCTATTAAATACCCTATAGTCCTTAAAATATTAAATATTCAATGTTAATAAAATATTAATGTTGAAGACAACAGTCAGCCACAACAAATCATGTCCATATTACTTCCGGGGTGATGGGATGGTCGACTGTACACAATAAGAAGTCCTTAAAATATTCAAACATTTAGGTTCAGTAATAGTAATATCGCATCCAAAAGCTCAGGTAATTACACAAAACAGTCATAAAAACTCTCTTGAAGTTTAGTTATAAGAAAATATGTCTTATTATACTACTAGTTTAAAATTCTATTAAATACCCTATAGTCCTTAAAATATTAAATATTCAATGTTAATAAAATATTAATGTTGAAGACAACAGTCAGCCACAACAAATCCTCTCCATACTACTTCCGGGGTGATGGGATGGTCGACTGTACACAATAAGAAGTCCTTAAAATATTCAAACATTTAGGTTAAGTAATAGTAATATCCGTATCCAAAAGCTCAGGCAATTACACAAAACAGTCACAAAAACTGTCTTGAAGTTTAGTTATAAGAAAATATGTCTTATAATACTACTAGTTTAAAATTCTATTAAATACCCTATAGTCCTTAAAATATTAAATATTCAATGTTAATAAAATATTAATGTTGAAGACAACAGTCAGCCACAACAAATCATGTCCATATTACTTCCGGGGTGATGGGATGGTCAACTGTACACAATAAAAAGTCCTTAAAATATTCAAACATTTAGGTTCAGTAATAGTAATATCGCATCCAAAAGCTCAGGTAATTACACAAAACAGTCATAAAAACTCTCTTGAAGTTTAGTTATAAGAAAATATGTCTTATTATACTACTAGTTTAAAATTCTATTAAATACCCTATAGTCCTTAAAATATTAAATATTCAATGTTAATAAAATATTAATGTTGAAGACAACAGTCAGCCACAACAAATCCTCTCCATACTACTTCCGGGGTGATGGGATGGTCGACTGTACACAATAAGAAGTCCTTAAAATATTCAAACATTTAGGTTAAGTAATAGTAATATCCGTATCCAAAAGCTCAGGCAATTACACAAAACAGTCACAAAAACTGCCTTGAAGTTTAGTTATAAGAAAATATGTCTTATTATACTACTAGTTTAAAATTCTATTAAATACCCTATAGTCCTTAAAATATTAAATATTCAATGTTAATAAAATATTAATGTTGAAGACAACAGTCAGCCACAACAAATCATGTCCATATTACTTCCGGGGTGATGGGATGGTCGACTGTACACAATAAGAAGTCCTTAAAATATTCAAACATTTAGGTTCAGTAATAGTAATATCGCATCCAAAAGCTCAGGTAATTACACAAAACAGTCATAAAAACTCTCTTGAAGTTTAGTTATAAGAAAATATGTCTTATTATACTACTAGTTTAAAATTCTATTAAATACCCTATAGTCCTTAAAATATTAAATGTTCAATGTTAATAAAATATTAATGTTGAAGACAACAGTCAGCCACAACAAATCATGTCCATATTACTTCCGGGGTGATGGGATGGTCGACTGTACACAATAAGAAGTCCTTAAAATATTCAAACATTTAGGTTCAGTAATAGTAATATCGCATCCAAAAGCTCAGGTAATTACACAAAACAGTCATAAAAACTCTCTTGAAGTTTAGTTATAAGAAAATATGTCTTATTATACTACTAGTTTAAAATTCTATTAAATACCCTATATTCCTTAAAATATTAAATATTCAATGTTAATAAAATATTAATGTTGAAGACAACAGTCAGCCACAACAAATCATGTCCATATTACTTCCGGGGTGATGGGATGGTCGACTGTACACAATAAGAAGTCCTTAAAATATTCAAACATTTAGGTTCAGTAATAGTAATATCGCATCCAAAAGCTCAGGTAATTACACAAAACAGTCATAAAAACTCTCTTGAAGTTTAGTTATAAGAAAATATGTCTTATTATACTACTAGTTTAAAATTCTATTAAATACCCTATAGTCCTTAAAATATTAAATATTCAATGTTAATAAAATATTAATGTTGAAGACAACAGTCAGCCACAACAAATCCTCTCCATACTACTTCCGGGGTGATGGGATGGTCGACTGTACACAATAAGAAGTCCTTAAAATATTCAAACATTTAGGTTAAGTAATAGTAATATCCGTATCCAAAAGCTCAGGCAATTACACAAAACAGTCACAAAAACTGCCTTGAAGTTTAGTTATAAGAAAATATGTCTTATTATACTACTAGTTTAAAATTCTATTAAATACCCTATAGTCCTTAAAATATTAAATATTCAATGTTAATAAAATATTAATGTTGAAGACAACAGTCAGCCACAACAAATCATGTCCATATTACTTCCGGGGTGATGGGATGGTCGACTGTACACAATAAAAAGTCCTTAAAATATTCAAACATTTAGGTTCAGTAATAGTAATATCGCATCCAAAAGCTCAGGTAATTACACAAAACAGTCATAAAAACTCTCTTGAAGTTTAGTTATAAGAAAATATGTCTTATTATACTACTAGTTTAAAATTCTATTAAATACCCTATAGTCCTTAAAATATTAAATATTCAATGTTAATAAAATATTAATGTTGAAGACAACAGTCAGCCACAACAAATCCTCTCCATACTACTTCCGGGGTGATGGGATGGTCGACTGTACACAATAAGAAGTCCTTAAAATATTCAAACATTTAGGTTAAGTAATAGTAATATCCGTATCCAAAAGCTCAGGCAATTACACAAAACAGTCACAAAAACTGCCTTGAAGTTTAGTTATAAGAAAATATGTCTTATTATACTACTAGTTTAAAATTCTATTAAATACCCTATAGTCCTTAAAATATTAAATATTCAATGTTAATAAAATATTAATGTTGAAGACAACAGTCAGCCACAACAAATCATGTCCATATTACTTCCGGGGTGATGGGATGGTCGACTGTACACAATAAGAAGTCCTTAAAATATTCAAACATTTAGGTTCAGTAATAGTAATATCGCATCCAAAAGCTCAGGTAATTACACAAAACAGTCATAAAAACTCTCTTGAAGTTTAGTTATAAGAAAATATGTCTTATTATACTACTAGTTTAAAATTCTATTAAATACCCTATAGTCCTTAAAATATTAAATATTCAATGTTAATAAAATATTAATGTTGAAGACAACAGTCAGCCACAACAAATCCTCTCCATACTACTTCCGGAGTGATGGGATGGTCGACTGTACACAATAAGAAGTCCTTAAAATATTCAAACATTTAGGTTAAGTAATAGTAATATCCGTATCCAAAAGCTCAGGCAATTACACAAAACAGTCACAAAAACTGCCTTGAAGTTTAGTTATAAGAAAATATGTCTTATTATACTACTAGTTTAAAATTCTATTAAATACCCTATAGTCCTTAAAATATTAAATATTCAATGTTAATAAAATATTAATGTTGAAGACAACAGTCAGCCACAACAAATCATGTCCATATTACTTCCGGGGTGATGGGATGGTCGACTGTACACAATAAGAAGTCCTTAAAATATTCAAACATTTAGGTTCAGTAATAGTAATATCGCATCCAAAAGCTCAGGTAATTACACAAAACAGTCATAAAAACTCTCTTGAAGTTTAGTTATAAGAAAATATGTCTTATTATACTACTAGTTTAAAATTCTATTAAATACCCTATAGTCCTTAAAATATTAAATATTCAATGTTAATAAAATATTAATGTTGAAGACAACAGTCAGCCACAACAAATCATGTCCATATTACTTCCGGGGTGATGGGATGGTCGACTGTACACAATAAGAAGTCCTTAAAATATTCAAACATTTAGGTTCAGTAATAGTAATATCGCATCCAAAAGCTCAGGTAATTACACAAAACAGTCATAAAAACTCTCTTGAAGTTTAGTTATAAGAAAATATGTCTTATTATACTACTAGTTTAAAATTCTATTAAATACCCTATAGTCCTTAAAATATTAAATATTCAATGTTAATAAAATATTAATGTTGAAGACAACAGTCAGCAACAACAAATCCTCTCCATACTACTTCCGGGGTGATGGGATGGTCGACTGTACACAATAAGAAGTCCTTAAAATATTCAAACATTTAGGTTAAGTAATAGTAATATCCGTATCCAAAAGCTCAGGCAATTACACAAAACAGTCACAAAAACTGCCTTGAAGTTTAGTTATAAGAAAATATGTCTTATTATACTACTAGTTTAAAATTCTATTAAATACCCTATAGTCCTTAAAATATTAAATATTCAATGTTAATAAAATATTAATGTTGAAGACAACAGTCAGCCACAACAAATCCTCTCCATACTACTTCCGGGGTGATGGGATGGTCGACTGTACACAATAAGAAGTCCTTAAAATATTCAAACATTTAGGTTAAGTAATAGTAATATCCGTATCCAAAAGCTCAGGCAATTACACAAAACAGTCACAAAAACTGCCTTGAAGTTTAGTTATAAGAAAATATGTCTTATTATACTACTAGTTTAAAATTCTATTAAATACCCTATAGTCCTTAAAATATTAAATATTCAATGTTAATAAAATATTAATGTTGAAGACAACAGTCAGCCACAACAAATCATGTCCATATTACTTCCGGGGTGATGGGATGGTCGACTGTACACAATAAGAAGTCCTTAAAATATTCAAACATTTAGGTTCAGTAATAGTAATATCGCATCCAAAAGCTCAGGTAATTACACAAAACAGTCATAAAAACTCTCTTGAAGTTTAGTTATAAGAAAATATGTCTTATTATACTACTAGTTTAAAATTCTATTAAATACCCTATAGTCCTTAAAATATTAAATATTCAATGTTAATAAAATATTAATGTTGAAGACAACAGTCAGCCACAACAAATCATGTCCATATTACTTCCGGGGTGATGGGATGGCCGACTGTACACAATAAGAAGTCCTTAAAATATTCAAACATTTAGGTTCAGTAATAGTAATATCGCATCCAAAAGCTCAGATAATTACACAAAACAGTCATAAAAACTCTCTTGAAGTTTAGTTATAAGAAAATATGTCTTATTATACTACTAGTTTAAAATTCTATTAAATACCCTATAGTCCTTAAAATATTAAATATTCAATGTTAATAAAATATTAATGTTGAAGACAACAGTCAGCCACAACAAATCATGTCCATACTACTTCCGGGGTGATGGGATGGTCGACTGTACACAATAAGAAGTCCTTAAAATATTCAAACATTTAGGTTAAGTAATAGTAATATCCGTATCCAAAAGCTCAGGCAATTACACAAAACAGTCACAAAAACTGTCTTGAAGTTTAGTTATAAGAAAATATGTCTTATTATACTACTAGTTTAAAATTCTATTAAATACCCTATAGTCCTTAAAATATTAAATATTCAATGTTCATAAAATATTAATGTTGAAGACAACAGTCAGCCACAACAAATCATGTCCATACTACTTCCGGGGTGATGGGATGGTCGACTGTACACAATAAGAAGTCCTTAAAATATTCAATCATTTAGGTTAAGTAATAGTAATATCCGTATCCAAAAGCTCAGGCAATTACACAAAACAGTCACAAAAACTGTCTTGAAGTTTAGTTATAAGAAAATATATCTTATTATACTACTAGTTTAAAATCCTATTAAATACCCTATAGTCCTTAAAATATTAAATATTCAATGTTCATAAAATATTAATGTTGAAGACAACAGTCAGCCACAACAAATCCTCTCCATACTACTTCCGGGGTGATGGGATGGTCGACTGTACACAATAAGAAGTCCTTAAAATATTCAAACATTTAGGTTAAGTAATAGTAATATCCGTATCCAAAAGCTCAGGCAATTACACAAAACAGTCACAAAAACTGCCTTGAAGTTTAGTTATAAGAAAATATGTCTTATTATACTACTAGTTTAAAATTCTATTAAATACCCTATAGTCCTTAAAATATTAAATATTCAATGTTAATAAAATATTAATGTTGAAGACAACAGTCAGCCACAACAAATCATGTCCATATTACTTCCGGGGTGATGGGATGGTCGACTGTACACAATAAGAAGTCCTTAAAATATTCAAACATTTAGGTTCAGTAATAGTAATATCGCATCCAAAAGCTCAGGTAATTACACAAAACAGTCATAAAAACTCTCTTGAAGTTTAGTTATAAGAAAATATGTCTTATTATACTACTAGTTTAAAATTCTATTAAATACCCTATAGTCCTTAAAATATTAAATATTCAATGTTAATAAAATATTAATGTTGAAGACAACAGTCAGCCACAACAAATCCTCTCCATACTACTTCCGGGGTGATGGGATGGTCGACTGTACACAATAAGAAGTCCTTAAAATATTCAAACATTTAGGTTAAGTAATAGTAATATCCGTATCCAAAAGCTCAGGCAATTACACAAAACAGTCACAAAAACTGCCTTGAAGTTTAGTTATAAGAAAATATGTCTTATTATACTACTAGTTTAAAATTCTATTAAATACCCTATAGTCCTTAAAATATTAAATATTCAATGTTAATAAAATATTAATGTTGAAGACAACAGTCAGCCACAACAAATCATGTCCATATTACTTCCGGGGTGATGGGATGGTCGACTGTACACAATAAGAAGTCCTTAAAATATTCAAACATTTAGGTTCAGTAATAGTAATATCGCATCCAAAAGCTCAGGTAATTACACAAAACAGTCATAAAAACTCTCTTGAAGTTTAGTTATAAGAAAATATGTCTTATTATACTACTAGTTTAAAATTCTATTAAATACCCTATAGTCCTTAAAATATTAAATATTCAATGTTAATAAAATATTAATGTTGAAGACAACAGTCAGCCACAACAAATCATGTCCATACTACTTCCGGGGTGATGGGATGGTCGACTGTACACAATAAGAAGTCCTTAAAATATTCAAACATTTAGGTTAAGTAATAGTAATATCCGTATCCAAAAGCTCAGGCAATTACACAAAACAGTCACAAAAACTGTCTTGAAGTTTAGTTATAAGAAAATATGTCTTATTATACTACTAGTTTAAAATTCTATTAAATACCCTATAGTCCTTAAAATATTAAATATTCAATGTTCATAAAATATTAATGTTGAAGACAACAGTCAGCCACAACAAATCATGTCCATACTACTTCCGGGGTGATGGGATGGTCGACTGTACACAATAAGAAGTCCTTAAAATATTCAATCATTTAGGTTAAGTAATAGTAATATCCGTATCCAAAAGCTCAGGCAATTACACAAAACAGTCACAAAAACTGTCTTGAAGTTTAGTTATAAGAAAATATATCTTATTATACTACTAGTTTAAAATCCTATTAAATACCCTATAGTCCTTAAAATATTAAATATTCAATGTTCATAAAATATTAATGTTGAAGACAACAGTCAGCCACAGCAAATCCTGTCCATACTACTTCCGGGGTGATGGGATGGTCGACTGTACACAATAAGAAGTCCTTAAAATATTCAATCATTTAGGTTAAGTAATAGTAATATCCGTATCCAAAAGCTCATGTAATTACACAAACTAGTCACAAAAAATATAGCATCGATCTAAGCGAAACGACAGTGACGAAAAGTTAAAATGACGCAGATAGGTTAATCATAAAACATCTCTGCAGTAAAAAGCTCCAAAAGAAGTCATTATATATATTTTTTTCCAACTGGGTGATAAAATAGATTGGTGTTGAGGCGTTACATCCCTCAGTATATAAATGTAATATAATCTTGTAGCAGGACGGGGCTGTTTTAAAGCGAGAACTTTGACTTTTCAAGTCTCTTTTTAAAGCGCCGAGGTTATATTTTTCGATAGGCTCATTAAAAATGAAAGATCTATTCTACGAAAGAGTCTCCTTTCGGGTTTTTTTAAGAGAGCAGTAAAAATGGAAGAGAAGAGAAAGGGGGGGGGGGGTAGTTTTCAAAGAGTTCAGATTTGAGAAATGGAGGTTTGGTGGAAGAATGGCATGTTGGTCAAGAAATTTATGTCTGGAAGGATTGGAGATGAGATGTGTCGTACTTTCTTTCAGATAGATAGATTGTTTGCGAATGCAACCATTTTTTAAAGGAATATATTTATGATGTAAGTATTTTGAGACATTTATCACAGCAGAGAGAAAGAACTGGAATTTTATATACATACATATATATATATATATATATACACTAAGTTATGAATGGTGGCATTTACTTTGAAATTTCTGGCATTTACAAAGCATCAGTATAGATGATTATATTGACGATCTCACAATTTAATTGTTACTTTTAATTGTAATTTATAAGCATTTTTCCTTTTTTTGAGTTTTCTCGCGATTTTTTTTACCAAACCCTATCATACAACAAAACTCAGTTGAGGAGCTTATTTTATTACGACAACACGAATAATGATAAGCCAGTTACTTTAAGGTATCTATAAACAAGCGATTTTCTCTTTGTTCCTGCCTAGATTCAAATTTGAACGGTAAAACTCTTTCTTGCTCCATCAGTCCTTACGTCGCTGCTCAGTACAGAAACTAAAAACTATTGATGAAACTAACTAATGATGAAAGCACGTTCTTCATCAGAAGGAGAAATCAGGAGAATAAGATGGCTGTGAAATTGCTGGAATCTTATGTTGAAGCAAATAATTTGTCACCTAAAAAATGCAGTCCTGCTTATGCCATCTGTACCAGTCCCTTCATTGCTGCTTAATGTACTTCTTCAGAACTTCAAAACAGTTCTCCTTTAAGCAAACTCTACAATTGAGCAACCGCTATGTCAAGTAGAATTAGATAAACAAAGAATTGTGTCGTAGTCTGTTGTTTTAATGATAATTTGGCCACCAGGAATGTTTGTGAGCCAGACATTATGGTGATGGTGCATCTACAGCTTGAATCGAATTAGATAAGCAATTACTTTAAATTGTTCTTTTCTGTTGATGCTGTCAATCGTGCTGAAAGTTCAAACATACATATGGATGACAAATAATATAAAGCACTTGCGAAATAAAAGTAACGCTTTATTAATAGAGAAATAGATACCATTTGATTTACAGATTCCATGTGACATACTATGGATGCATAGAGGTTTTAAATAAAATGTAATGGAATATGAGATGGATATTTCCTGGAGAGTAGTCTAATTCTATAAGTGTAAATTGTAAGAGAAATCGAGTATGGAGTTTGGACACCAAATATTCCCACAAATGTTCAATAATATTGAAATCAAGAGACTTAGGGGCCAAGCAAGATGTCTTACTTCTCACGCTCTTCAAATCATTTTTGGGCAGTATTAGCAGGATGGATAGGAGCATTATCATCTTGTTAAAATGGACATCCTCCGGGAAATAAAATGTGGGGAAAAAGATGCACCTGATCCCTCAGAATATCGACATATCGGCTACTGCAAATTTCCTATGCAGAGTAACAAGCGGCCCAAGACTACGCCAAGATATCGCACCTCATACCATAAGGGAACCACCTTCCTCAATTCGCATTCGGCAAGAAGCAGTCAGGAGAAAATGTTTCTATGGGCATTATCCACACAGAAAGCGCCCCCAGTTTTTTTTAAATATGTGAAAGTTGATTCCTCAGATCAGATGACCTGTTGTCACTGTTGTTCAGTCTAGTGTCTGTGTATTTTACACCATTGGCGTTGCTGAAAAACATGAAGGGAAGCTACCAATGATTTACGAACTACGACTCTTCCATTAATGTTCTAAGCACGAAGTTTCGATTGGAAGGTTTTTGATGAAATGGGGTCGGGGAATAATTTTTTTTTATCTTAGACTTTATCTGAGATAAAGACTGTTTGCACTCTCGGGCTACTGTGAGTGTTAATACTCTTTTTTCCCTCTCAGTAAGCTTTCTTTTCCGTTCATTGTTGTGATTCGCAGATGCGCCATTACCGCATTTCGTGCACGCTGTCATAATGACTGATACAGCACTTCAAAAAGCTGGCTGTTTACGTCAGCGAACAATCAACACACCGATTCCGATACTCATGACTTTTTCCAATTCTGACAGATCAGACATTTTTTTCAGAGAATATGGTAGTCACGTGATTGTTGTTGAGTAACTGTTACCTTACTTTTCATAACCATTAGGTGGCAGGCTTGAGTGTAAAGCGGCATGCTTGTTCTTTGAAATGATCAATGCCTTTTACATATTATTATGTCACTCATCTGTAAAATTTATTTAAACATTATAAAAAGCTGGAATGTTCTATGTACATTGTGAATAAGTACAAATTATTTTGAACCTTTTAATGAACAGTTAATAATTTACGATTTACGGTTGCCGAATTTCATATCATTGAAATTTCGACTTTCACTTGTAATGCAAAATTATCTCAAATATATTCTTTTAAAACTGGTAAATGTCGCAAAAATAAACAAATTAAACCGCATCAATTAAAGATATATATTTATTTAAAACTCCATTATTTAAAGTAAATCAAATAAATAGTAAAATTTGCTTTGGAAAAAAATGCTTCTTAAAATATTACCCTTTGTAAGAAATTTAATTTCTAAGAAAATTAATTAATTTCTAAGACAATTTACGTGGTGTAATAGTTACATGACAAACATAATTTCTCATGTCTCAAAGGATCGAACTGCATGCTGGTTCAACATCCGCCATGAAAATGAAAAAAGAATTCGAAAATTAAACTGATGCAAAGCACTGGACGTATAGAAATGACGAATTAATGAATGAAATGCGCGTACAGTGTGACGCATAAATCAGTCGTTTAATCTTTGAGCATGAACTGTCTCCAATCCCTAAATGCAAGGAAATAAATGCTTTTGTACAATGTGAGTATGATTTTTTTTTTTTTTTTTTTTTTTTTTTTTTTTTACAAAATTTGAATTTAAAAGAAATATTTTTTTCAGAGATTGTTATCAATATTTTCTTTATAAATGATGCATTAAAAATAATTTCTGTCTTATTCTTTCAAATTCTTTAAATACCATAGATATATATTTATGAAAGATTATACTTTTTCAAAATTATTAAGAGTTAAATGGTCATCCAAATATAATTCACTATTTAGCCTCTTAGTAGAAGAATCTTTACTTTTTTCAGTTATTGTGTCGATATAACATGAATGAATGTATAGAACTACAGACTGTAAACTCTTTGATGCATTTGGTTCAAAATTCCATACGAATCAACACATCAGATATTTCAAAATGTTTGATAAAAATTTTGCTAAGTTTGACCAATTTAGCACTTTGTATTTTGTTATAACCATGTTTACTTTCTTTCATACATACAGATAACTTCTCAATAGATTTCATTCAAATTTTGAAAATGTTCCACAAATTTATTATAAAGACCAAGTACCGAATTTCATACATCTAGCTTAAAGCGTTTTTAAATTGTTGTGTTTTCAGATTGGCAGAGCGAATGATAGATATACATATAATTCCAAAAATGTGTTTTTTCGAATTCATTGAAGTTTAAAACAGAAATTAATCAAAATCCGGAGATCAATTTATTTAAAAATTACAATATATTTTCTTTACACTACTCCTATACAAGAAAGTAGAAACGTTCATTTCATATCAGTTCTTTATAACTCGTAACTTATAAAACAAAAAAATTAAAAATACTATATTGTTAACAGAGTTAGAGAATTTTATAAATTAAGTAAATTTTGACAGCGTATTATAAGTTCTATTTAGCCTATTTATGATCAACACTTTAATATGTCTTTTATAAGCATCCCTCCATCCCACCACCCCCGTAAATTCCATCCATATATTGAATAAAAAAAAAGACCTTAAAATAATATAGAAAAAAGGAAGTGCATCGCTTCTTGAAAACTAAGAATATTTTAAGAAATAGCCTTCCCAATTCACTTCTCTTCTTCGAGATTTTTTTTAGAAGTATTATCCGTGAAGTTATTTATCAAAGCTGACAAACTTCATTTCGAGATGCTGTGAGGATTAAATTTTCTGAAAGAGGATAAGGAAAAAAATTAGAGATTCATTTTCAGTCGGTGCGTCAATCAAACTTTGTTTTCCATCATGTTGAGCAATCTAATTAGGATTTTTCAGATTTAATGAATTATACTAAGCTTATCTTTCCCGTCGATTCCTGCTCTTTTTTTTTAATAACTAGCTGTCATATAGCTTATTTTTTCACATTTTATTTTTAGCTGATGGATTACTGTATTTCGTTAAATATTGAATTTCGAACTATATTCATATGATCCAATATTTTTAGAGAATATATTTGAATTATTACTAAACAATAGATTTTTTATAGATATTTTAGCAAATATAGAGGTGTTTGATTTATTTCAGCATTCGAGATTATTACGAATGGAACTTGATGTTGTCAATAGTAAGCAAAATATACTTTTGACTTGTCGCCTTTGGCGACCAGATTTTTGATGAGAGTATATTAAATGTATTTACTTTCAATTAAATCACCTATATATAATTTACTTTCTGGATTCCCCCACGAAAGTATTCTTAAGCATCAAATTCTCCCATTGGCGGCAACTCAGATTTGTGGATGAGAATCCTTCGATATGGTGGTTGGGTCTTGCCACCCAGGTGAGTACAGAAATGGTGTGGAGTTGGTTACCCCCTGCCAATGTTGGGACGCACCACCCATGGGAGGGGTTGTACTGTGGTCTTATTTAGGAATCAACCTCAGCTTCTGCCAATGCTTCTTCTTGTTCTTGCGTACAGCCGACCACCCCGCCACCACTGAACGTAGCAATATCGACAGGATTCTGCCAATGCTGCCGCGAGGGTCAGGTCATTTATCCGTGTGCATTAGGGTGGGTTGAAGTAGTTAACTTGTGATTGTGAATTATACTAATTTAACAGATTAAACTTATTCTATTTAACTATAAATCTATTAATAGATATAAACCCCTTATTATATAAGGTTATGAAAAAAGTAATTGACCAAATTATCTACTTTTCAATTTTTCAGGTACTGTAACTTCAGTTCACTAACTTTATTCGTCTTGTAAATTGACCAGATATTAAACAGATTTATTTTTCTTTAGCATTCAGAAGCGGAAGAAATTCACATGTATAAATATTTAATGATAAAATGGAAGCTGCTTATAAAAAGGAAACGTACTGTTCTAAAGTGAGTCATTGCTTCAAAATAAATTTATCGAAATTGAAGAAAACATTCTGCGACAACTATATAAGCATCAAACGCAATTTATTTAAATTTTAAAATGGTGTAAAAATAAGTTTTATAACCACAATATTTTCGGAAATTATCTCTTCGAAATAAATCTCTACGAATTGCACATTTCCATCTACAAATGTATATCTATGTCCAATTTGGTGCTTCTTTATCAAATGGTCTGTTCTGTGGAGCACCAGACCGTTTGACCGTCAGACCAAAGAAACATTCTTTATTATTTGTAGAGATAGAAGCATTATTTATATGACTATTACTGGGATTATTTTTAATAAATAATTCTACAGATACATACGGTGTTTGATTTTTTTTAGTATTCAAATATTATTTATAATTTGATGGTATCTAGAGTAGAAAATAATATATTTTAGATTACAGTGAAATGTTCATGTTGTATATTGTCTCAAAATTTGAGATTCATAGCTATTTCAAGCATACAAAACTGGATTGATATATTAACTGCTAATAACATTATAATTATGAGGTAAGCATTGGCTTGCTAAAATCAATTTTCAAAGTATTTGATGAATATTTTAAAGTCAGTAGACAGTTATGCCATTTATAACAAAATAATAGCAAAAAATAATAATAGATTTAACCAAACTACCACTAGATTTAGGAATTGTTTTACTATTAAAACACATGTTCAGCTGCAAGTATATAATTTAATCCTCTTTTTTCTTATTTTCTCGCACATAAAGAATGGAAACAGAAAGTGTTGTGATAATCAAGGTATCGAATCTTGAAATTTTAATAATTCTCTATATCTTGGGCTACAAGAGTATAAACGAGATTTTTCTGGTATTATCTCTTTTGTATAAGAGCAGGATAACGTAAAAACCAAGTAATTGAGACAAACAGATTTCGGCATTTGGATTTTATTCTAAAATTACAAAAATTAATCAAATATTTGATAAAATCCAACAAAGAGAAGATGGTCTGTCTACCATTTTTTGTATATCAGCAAAAAAAAAAAAAAAAAAAAAACCACTTATCAACAAATTTATTGCTCTAGTTTTACAAGAGATTTGAAGACGTTTTTCATATTTTGAAATATATCTATTCAGGGAGAGATTGTCTTTCCTGCTAACAGTATTACAAAACTGCAAAATATCAAATATGAGCCTCTGCTTGCAAAATAAATTCAAGAATTTCTTTTAGTTTCCAGGATAACAAGAATTTTCCAAAAACGTAGAGCTTCAAGAGCCTCATAAATTTAAAGTTAAGATGTTTCGACAATATGCTCAATCTCATAAACTCATATAACTTGTTTCAAATGTCCTTACTTTCACTAATTTCTCCCAAATATCAAATATTTGTTCTTATTTAATGATATGAAAAAGTCTGAAAATCCTATCAAAATTTATTAAACTATTGCCTCTTCTACCATGCATCCTTAGATTTAAGCTCACACCTAAGAAAAAAAAATCAATTGATTTGGAATTCCATCCTTTTGACTGCTGTCTCTATGACGACCGATTCAGGAATTTCCCTCCTCTTTTTTTCCCTTAAAAAACCTATTTTTTGCCTTAATCAACAAATCTATCATACGCCCACGCCGTAACTTAATCATAGAAAACGATTTCCGCTAGCAGCGTAGGAACAAAAGACTTTTCAATCAAGTTTGGTGGGTCCTGGTCTTTTGGAGATATTTACCTTTATTCTTTCTTGTCTTTGGAAAAAAAGGATGAATTATGGGACTTATAATATAAAAACCCTCAGTCCGCCTCTTTCTTGTTTTTTTCTTTTTTATTTCATTATTTTCGAAGGAATTTGTCTTTCGTTTGTCTCTTTCTTCTATTTTATATTTGATGGCCATTTTTTCCAACATGTAATGGATCATAAAAAATAAAACAGAAAAAAAAATGAATTTATTGCCAATATTTTATATAAATATTGTTACTATTTGTCCTGATTGTCGCAAAGATTCAGGCATTGTTGTATTGATTGACCCGTTTTCCAATCCTATGTTCGGAGAAAGTTGCCACCAATGGCGTGAAGAAAGCTTTAACGTTCATTTGAAGCCTCACAAGTCAAGAAGCTTTGACCTACAAAACAGCTCTTCAAATAATTAAAAAAATGTTAATCATTCGGCCCTAAGTCGCCTTCTCGGTGAAAAGGAACAAGAAAGCAAGTCTCATAGAAAAGAAGATTTTGTTCAAGGAGTTGATCAAGTGCCACAAAAAAAAAACATAGTATACTATAATCACAAGCAATGAGCTGCAAGATAGCAGGTCAAAATTACAATTTTGGAAGGTGAATGCTTAAAGTAGTACAAAATTCAAATAATCTTTTAGACATATGACAGGCTTCACAAAAAAGTTAAGGCACATGTAACATCAATGGCGGTCCGTTCTTCGAAGAAGGGATAAAAAGTTTCATCCACCCACATGACAAAATGCCTGAATCTTCTCGTTACTTTTCAACGAAATTTCCCAGAAGATTCAAGCATTTGTCTTATAGACTGATGAGGAGCTACAAAGGACCGTTAAGACACATGTCACTTCATCGACGGTGCCGTTCTTCTAAAAGGGGATCAGAAGTTTGATCCACCCACATGACAGATGCCTGAATCTTCTTGTTCTTTCATGCTTATTTTACATCGTAACTACCAAACAGATTCTGGCATTTGTCATATAGACTGATGAGCAGCTTCAAAGGAAGGTTAAAGCTAATATCACTTCACTGGTGGCAACGTTCTTTGAGGTCGAGATCAGAAAACTTGTTCTACCAGTATGAAAATTGTCTGAAAATGCATAGCAATTAAGTTAAACATTAATTAAGTTTTTGTATGTAATATTTGTTGATAAATTTATTTTATTCTCTGCTCTAATCTTTTTATGGTCTATCTGTGGCTGAAAAAAGACGACTCTCATATATTTTAATTAATTTTTTTTATATTAGATCTTTTATTAAGTTTTTATTAAACATAATAATGATATTTTATTAATTTTAATTATTGTTTTTACTAAAACTTGATATCTATTTCGCCAGTGTCTTGACTTCCCAATTATGAAGAATTAATTAATTACACTCGATTGTATATTTATGATTGAATAATGAGTAAATTTGGTTATAAAATCGTCTCTGAACGAACCGAAGTAATATTTTGTGGTGAATTGCATATAAGCCAGTAACAGCGCTTCTGCCCGAACAGCTGTTTTGGCAAAATCGGTTAGTTACTGGACTGCTAACCAAAAGGTCCCAGGTTCTATCCTCACGCGTCTTATACCTCTAAATTGGTGACCTCGGACGCTGAACCTTCAACCTTCGTACAGCTGTTGTGGCGCCATCTACCCGCAACTAAAGTCGCCAGACTCACTTGGCGCAACAAAGTCGTCAGACTCACGTGACGCAGCAACCCCAAAAGTCGCCAGACACACTTGGCGCATCAGCACCCACAAACGCTCGCCATAACGCTTGGCGCTATTCAAACTGCGTACGGCCCATTAAGACAACAACTACTAATAACTTAATATATCACCACTCAACATCCAAATCGTTCGTCTCCCCTTCGACTCACTGGAGGGAGAGTACTGTGGTGAATTGCATATAAGCCAGTAACAGAGCTTCTGCCCGAACAGCTGTTTTGGCAAAATCGGTTAGTTACTGGACTGCTACCCAAAATGTCCCAGGTTCTATCCTCACGCGTCTTATACCTCTAAAATTTGAATGTGAACTGAAATAAGATTAAAATAATAAACATATTGTCACCTCTTCAACTTTGAAATATATACTACATCGGATTATTATTTTCTGTAAATTTACGAGTAATAATTTTTTTGCATAATGTAACTATTTATTAAGAATTTGTTTAAAATGACGTATCTGACAAAGGAATTGAACTAATAAATGTTTAGTATTTAAATAGGCAGTTAATTGAAAGTATTAAGTAATTAAAAGTGCAAAAATGACTTGGAAAACCCCTTCAATATTTCAGGTGCCCTGAATATTATTATAGGGAATGAAATAATATGAAATGTCCGGAATATAAAGAGAAATTTTTTTAGGAGCTCAGGTCAATTCTTGAGGTCAATGAATCAACAATTTCTTTGATAATGTAACTCTTAAATGCATATTAGAAATTTAATTATTTCAGTAAGTATTGAATAATTCGATAAATGAAAACTCTTTACGAATCTTTCTCTCTGAATGGATATTCTGATGGATATTAAGTAGATGTTTATTATTTTAAGCGCAATTTTTCTTTTAAAAAAGTGGAAGGAAAAAGGATTGAAGTTGAAATGTTTAAAAGATATTTTAGCATTCTACAAAAATAACTTTCTGTTGTTTTTTTTTTTGTGTGCCATATTTCTTTTTGATGGAATAAAAAAAAATTAAAAATCGAAAAATATTTTTATTTAATTACTTATTTTTAAAAATAAGGTATTAATAATAAATCATAGAGAAATTATTTCGAAATATTTGCTTCGCAAAAATAAACAAATTTCGAAAAATATATGTGCATATTAATTTAGTTCGTGCAAAGTGTTTTCAAACATATGAGGGTATTTTTTTTTTAAAAAAAAGATTTGTATATTAAAAAGGTGAATGTTATTCATTCAATCAACACATTTTATATTTTAAAAAAGTATTGCAAACTAGAAAATAAAATTTTAAACGTTATGGCAGAAAAAAAAAATACAGCCTTATACGAACAATGATTTTCCAGTTATCAAAATTTAATTTATATTAAAAGATGTAACAGTAGTAGAAACAATTGGACTTTAATAACAAGCCTTAGGACTCCGTTCGTAATTTTTACAATATATACGGCCATTAAAACTGTCTGCTTTTTTCTTATTTATTTAAACTGTATCTACATAATTCTAATTTCAATGCGTTTATTATAAAAAACTTTTTATGAAACATTCAGTAATTTGAGAAAATTACTAAATATACCACATAAAACAAATTTAAAAATTGATATAGCTTTCTGTAGCTTTAACAGAAGAACTTTAAAACAGCAGCTAGAAATAGCAGAACAAAAAAAAAAAAAAAAAAAAAAAAGCCCGTTTATATGTCTATTAAAATACCGACAGAAGATAACGTATAAATACAAGTCGCATATAATTTTAAAAACTGTATTAATTACAATATATTTAATGCTTTTTATGTAAATTCATTTAAAATTAATAATTTTTAAGTTTTTAAAGATATATTACCATATTTCTATATACTTAATATAAATAATTGAATTTTAGAATTAAATGAATTAAAATTTAGAATTTTTTCACACTTTTATATAAACGTGTGAAAAATGCATAGGATATATAGAGTCATGCTAATGATGTATAGTATTGCTATAGATGCTATGCTGTTTGATGTATAGTATTTACTTATTTTGAGAGGTAATTAATTATTTTTATTTCATATTATTTATATGTATGCTGGTGGTGTTTAATTGAAAAATATTTAAATACCGTTTTATATACTAATTTTCTTAGAAGGTCTGAGAAATAACAATATGTATTGAATTAAGTTAAATAAATGTTTTTACTCTGGTACTTAGTCAAACAAAATATGTGAAACGTTTCAGTGAGTTTCATAATTTTTTTAATAAATTGAATAATTTGTTGATATGTCTCAAACGATTCATCATCGTTTAAATTATCCGCAAACAGTTTGCCATCCTATAATTAATTCCATGAGTCGGATTGACCACAAATATTCTCGCTAAACTTTGGTGTTTTCGGGCGCATAGCTGAAATGAGGGGTGTGAAAGGTAATTTGTGACCAGCCCCTCATATAGAAAGGGAGATTCCATTCTGTTTTCGTGCAGAAAAAAATTACCCCGTGTTTTGAGGCAATGGAATTCTCATACAGACCAGACTCATACAGTTAAATCATTATTTGAATAATTAAGCAGTCATAACGATGACATAGTTTATCTAGTCTCGAATGTTATTTCGGAATAACCAGAAGAAACAAAGTATAACCTCACTTTCTCGCCCTTTTCGTCGCATAAGTCAAGTATTTGATCATTAAATAAGATAAATAACCTAAACATGTACTTAATCAATAAAAATAAATAGCATAAATACGAACGCATAAACGAGGCTTTATTATATTTGCGTATCTGTATTAATCTAGCGGTTTACCTCCTGACAGAATAATGCATTTAATAAAGAAAGTGAAAATGAGAAAGCGGTAAATAATGATGCATATTAAAGAAAATGATGTTGACAAAGCAATATATAATAATGCACTATAAAGAAATGATAATGATTAATCAATAAATAATAATACGTAATAAAGTAAATGATAACGATAAATCAATAAATAATGATATAATAACTAAGGTAATGATATTCATCAATCGATAAATAATAACACACATAAAGGAAATGATAATGATAAATCAATAAATAACAATACGTAATAAAGAAAATGATAATGATTAATCAATAAATAATGATGTATAATAATAATAATAATATGATATGTAATATAGCAAATAATAATCATAAAACAATGGTTACTATGGTAATAATATAATGGATAAATATATGCAATAAAGAAAACCTCTTTATTCTCTTAATATATCTCTTAATATTGTTCATCATCACCGATGAGTAACAAGGGTTGAAAACATTGTAAATGGCAGGGTCTTGAAATATATTTGAAATGACAAGATTAATAAAATGAATTAGAATCTATAATGAATAATGATTTCAAGAGAAACTGGTGGAAGCTAGAAAAGGCTGCAAAATATAATTTTTGTTATTTTAATCAAATATGGAGTTTAAATATCTTTTTTAATAATTTCTGACAATCATATGATTTATTTCGTTTGATAGCAGTTATATAGTACTCTAATCTTATTTTTGGTGCAAATTGTACATAATTTTATTTAAAGCTGTTTGCATGAAGTTCATTTTAACATGAAGTTTCAAAAAAAAAAAAAAAAAAAAGGAATAATCGCCATATTTTCCTCTTTGATTTTCACAATTGTAAGAAATCTGCTGACGGTAATGGTGAGAAACATAATGTTGTTGATTAGTAATATAATTTACTTTCCGGAACTAATTTATGATGATTAATATTTCCATCAATCATCTTAAGTTAATAACCATTAAGAGTAAATTATTTTTCATGACATTATCATCAAGTTATCATCTATTTATGTTTCCACAACACTCTTTGAAAGGAAAATATTATAATGCTAATGATATAGTGATATCGGGCTGGGTTTAATTTTTTTGTTGGCAAGAACCAGAAGTTTCATAAGTATAGGATAATCAAGATGTGAAAAATAAAAGATCTCAAACTTGTCAAATAAAATTAAAGATAAGTATCATTGTTAAATATTTTCATTGTTTCAAGATTTTGTTTCATTTCGTAAAAAAATAAATCGTAATAATTTCTGCTTCGATCTTATAATAATGCTGGTAATAAAACTAGTATAATTATAATAGGTAAAATTTAGTCTTAACTAATATACTCCGAGAAAAATCAATAATTTATTTTTACCGATTTATAAAATGGATTAAACTATTTGTTTCCGTATTTTCGAAATAACCCTAACTACTTCCTAATTTCACAAAAGACGATATAGTAACATTGCATTTTGATATCAGTTTACTTTACAGCTAAAGTGAAGTGAAAGTGCTGCATAAGCTTTCAATAAAAAAACAATCAGTAATTTCAAACAAATCAGAATTAATTAATCATGATTTTAGGGTTAAATTTTTGAAATGCAAAGCATTTCATAATTTTTCCGTTTGTTTCAAGTTTCTAACATAATTATCGTGCTTCATTTAGCATTAATAAATAAATCTAAAAATAAAAAAAAAAATTAATAAAATAAAATTTCAATTCCAATGTTTAATAAATATTGCTCTTTATTACAAAATTAATTATTAAAATTAGTATATAATTTTCTTTTATTATGAAGAAATAGGAAGAGTTTTTGAAAATGCAATAAAAGGCCGATTTCATTCCAAGTTATTCCTTGTTGGTAAAAATATTAGTCTTATCTCCTTCAGAAGATCGATGCTCAGTCATTTTATTTCATAACTATTATTTATTATCTTAATTATACATACTTACTGCTTTTGAATAATGCAGACGATATTACATGGAGAGTAAAGATATGATGCCAAAAATAGATCTTGAAATTCTTGGAAATAAATATACATTATATTATTAGCCGCATTTTGTTTCTGACAAATGGTTAGAATAAAAAAAATACCAAATGGAGAAAAGATTTTGTTTCTAAAATTAAAATATATTTCGGAATGACTTAAAGCATTAACTTTCATAATCTTCCAGAATTTACATAAATTATGCAAAGAACCATATTCATTAAGAGAATGAAAAATATTCTGGGAAATGTGGGAGTTTGTCATGTCTACTTGTGGAGATAAGACTTAAAAGGATTTAGTCTAAGAAAAAAATTATAAAAGACGGTGGTATAATTCATTTATCTAAAAAGAATTCTCTTATTTTCTAACTTTTTGAGATAAATTTGGCGGTAAAATTTAATACTTTTAGCATAAATAAGAAAGTATTTTTCGAGTAATAATAGTGTAATACTATGCATAGGAAAAGATGAAAGTTAATGTATTTTTACAAAATATATTTATCCGCATCTTTGAAAATATTTATTTTCCTATTAATAGATTATTATTAAATTCTCATTCCTAAAAATATATCTCGGGAAAATATGTTCTCATGTTTTCATTCCCCAAATTTTAATTTCAGTAGATTTCTTCCTTTTTATCCTTTATGAAAATTTTGAAATTTCAATTTATTCTTGTATTTGCAACTGCAATTTCGAAATTTTTATTTTCAATAGATTTCTTCTTTAATCCTTTATGAAGTTTTTAAAATTTCAATTGATCTTTTTATATGCAACAGCAATTTTGAAATGTTTATTTCCAGTTGATTTCTTCTTTTTCAATTCTTTATGAAGATTTTGAAATTTCAGTCCATTTTTTTTACATATACAGCTACAAAGATTTTTTCTTCGTACTGATTGAACCATGCTTTCTTCAGATGTTTTTGCATGAACTTTAAATTCCTAAATTCTTTAAAAAAACAACATTTTCTTTTACATATGTATAAAGTTTTTGACGAGAAATATAGACAGGCTGCCCACTAATGGATTTCTTGCTGGAAAGATTAGGAAGCTCCCAATGGTCCAGGGCTAACGGAGGCGGCCGCACTTTGGACGATTATAAGAATATTATTAATATGTTATCAATTTATAAGAAATATAAATTCTATTTATTATTAAATATTAGAATAATAATAACATTTTGTCTAATGTTATATCACAGATACCTAAATATTTTACCAAATCTACTTCATTATTACATCAATTATAAACACAAACTTCTGTTTTAATAATATTTGATTACGGAAAGTGGAAGCCGCACAGTCAATAAAATGCTCATATTTTTATTATGAATAGTAACAGATGTAACACTGAGTAGAATAATAGTAATTATTGAAAATTTATACGTTGTTTACTTTTTCTGCAAGATATTGTATAATATCTTCACGTTATTATATAATATTGTTTAATATTCTAAATATTACATAATATCAAGAAAATATCTTCCCAATATTTTTGGAAATTTGGTGTTAATAGATTTCGTTTCAGAATCCCATACCTATCATTTTTGTATTTTTCTACTTTGTGAAGGCATGATTCATATTAAGCGAGAATAGACCTAGAATTCTTATCTCGGTACGTTTCTTTTTATCTCTACTTTTCTTTATCAATATTGATTTTCATTTTTGTTCCTGAATTTATTTTTGATAAAATTTGGAACTATTATTGCTTCTATAAGTCTCTCAGTAAGAAATAAACATCTCCTCTGCTATATGTGATCTCCCCGCTATTTAGATGAAATTAAAACTGATTGGTGAATACGCAAGTGCATAGAGATGTTCTGTATCTGAAAACATACAATATATGTATTTAAAAAAAATAATCTTTCATTACCTGTGATTTCGTAAATCATAAAGAAAAAATTTCAATAAACGAACTGGAAATATTTTTACCATGGCGTTATAATTATTATATAATAAGAAATGTCACATCAGGATGATGCATCGTTTACCAGAGAAATTAAAGCACATATTTAAAATAACAAGGAAAATCAATTAACCATTCATCAACTCCAGTCACTCTTCCGATTTCACCAATTTCTATTTTAAATGAAAGCTCATGATATTTTTAGATTAATCATCAATATTCGACCAACCAGCATTTTTGACAGCAATAAAAAAATCCTTACTTCGCAATAAAGTCTTTACGAAGAAAAGAAAATCTCCAACGAAATTCTGTAGTATCAACTACTGAACCAATTTCGTTCGTACTTTCTTCATATGAAAACTTCCATCCCGGCACCTAAATACGCCATCTATCTACTACCTCTTGACGTAGCCCTCAATCTGAAAGGTTTCAGAGTTTCAGACAAAGTTTAGAGAATTGAATTTCACTCGTCATCTTGGTAATTTTGCCACACTGAAGTATAGCTAACGAATCGGAATTATCTATCATTATTGCGTAAGCCTAACTTAAGTATAAATATCACTTTTTTGTTTACATTTACTTATATAATTGTAATTACTGTTTTATTATATTTTTATTACGACAAATGGTAATTAATCAAATTAATATAATTAATATAACTAAATCATTTGACAAATATTAGCCGTTATTTTATGAACATAATCTTGCCGACCAGTTTTGATGAAATACATCTTATTAAAACAAATGAATTATTTAAAAATATGATTGCATAATAATGATAGAGTATTCTGATTCGTTGGCTTTGCTTGCAAATTAGTGATATAAATTGGCGAAATTTGTCCAGTTATTGATTTTGATGGTATTCTATATAAAAATATGTCCAATATTTTACTTGGGGGACATCCATTTAAGTTCTGTCAATTATTTTAAATATAAAGATAATGGGTGGACAGCTGGACTCCACTCGCAATATTTTTTCAAATATAAATATTTAATACATAAATGTGAAAGTCAATCTATTTGAAATATATTTCCATTAACTCGGCGTATTGGATTCAAACTATGTAAATATATCCTAATCTATAGGAATTAGACAACATTTATCATAATCACTCTGCTGGAAACAAAATTTACTTGTTCACGCATTACGAAACTGGAATTGGAATGCGTTTTGCATGAAAAATAACGTTTTTTTACGATTCAGAAGTGCAAATAAATGTTTGCATTTTCTTACAAAACATCACATCAAAGAGAAAACTGAAATATTTTTTCTCCCTGAAAAACGTTAACTTCAAAAGACAGAATAAATAAAATGAACAAATCCAAGGATCTAAAATAAATGCATTCAAATTCATTTTATAAATGGCAAAATGGTAAAATATTGGTAAATTATGATAAAAACTGTTTAATACATTTATTACGATGTAAACAAATTGATGAATAGCATATTCTGCTTCAAATAACTCAGAAAATACGTTTGGACTTTTTGAAATAGCGAAATAAAATATTTTATATATGACTTATTTGCTTTTAATAAAAACATTTAAGAATACTTTATGTGTTAATATAAAGACATCAAAGAGACACACTTGAAAAGGAGAAATATTTTTCTTTAAAGTTTTTTAGGAAAAGAGAGCAGTTTAAAGATTATGAATCAAAATGTAAACATTGCGATTAAACAGGGCTGAATATTTTTTTAATTTTATTTTACTGACTTACTAGATACTTTTTTCACTGCAACCATCCAAACTGCTTTAAATATTCTAGTCCAAATTCAGTCAAAATGATGAAAACAAATCGCAGAAAGATCATAGCAATTTTTTAAAGCTTTAGTGGACATTTAAACAGACAGTCCACATTGAAATAATGTGAAAGAATATAGAATTTCTTCAAAAATTCTCTAACTTCAAAGCCTGAAAAATTTAGTTTATTTTTTTTTAAACAAAACCCACTGGAAAAGAGAAATAGTTCGCGTAGCTCCGCGTTTTGATTTGCAAATCCTATTTTGTTCTCTTTCTGAAGTGCTTTGTTCTGAATAAATATTCGAATCCTTGCTTTATAATAAATACAGCTTCGTTTTTTAAAGAAAATATTTTTTTTATTCAACGTAAACAGAGTAAGATGAAAGGCCATTTTATTCTTAAGAAAATAAAGTGATGACTTTTTTTCTTAAGTGGCTGATTGAAAGAAAACCCCTCTAACTACTTCCCATCATTTATGAATTTGAAAATGTTTGATCTAAAACCTCTGTTTAAAGAAGAATCGTGACTTTTAGCAGATAAATGAAAGAACTATTTCGTTTGAAGTAAACAGAGTCAACAATTCCACCGCTATCCAGATTTTTTTTTTTTTCATGAAGACTTCGAAAACTATTTAATATATTTGAACTAATCAAATCTCTTTGATGAAAAGGAATAAATAACTCCAATATTAGTCTGATATCTCTTAATAATACCCCCCCCCCCAAAAAAAAGAATCCGCATTGGATAGCAATAGGACTTAATAATTTTAACCAATATATAAGATATCTCGTCATTTCATATAGCAATATTTTAATATAAAATTTAGCAATATTTCACTATTATAGAATATTTCAAGTTTGAAACAACATAATATAATAACAATGTTTAACGTTCGATTCGTCGGTCTTTATTTTGTTTTTAAAATTTACTAATAATTATATAGTTGCAGGAATGTGGACTCAAAAATTATTTAATATTGTCACAACACTTGGGTGTATAAATACATTAATTGAAACAATAACAAATATTTTTATAAAATATATTTTAAAAATTTTAATGAGAAAAATTTTTCTTGTAGAAACGATATAGCTATCAATCGGCATCAATCGAAATTGATATCAATAAAAATCACTTTTTTTCAATTTTAAAACTGATTAAAAGTTTTTAGGCGGTGCAATAATATTTTTGTGTGGTGATATGCCCAGCGTATTGAGGGAAAATATTAAAACTTTAATTAATTTTCACTAAAATTTAGCTAAAATTTTGAAAACTTTTATAATGAGTACTTAAAGAAAAAAAGGAATTAGGTGGCAAATTTAGTAGCTTTAAGTAGATTTGAATTCTAGAACCCTGGCGAACGATATTTTTATTCATATATTACATCATGCAATACATATTTCTAAATCACATTTGTATTGCCAGATTTAAATAAAGTTTCGAAATATCGTGGATGAAAGATTAATGATTTATTAAAAATAATTTGCTTTGAAATACAATTTTGAATGAATTCTAATCGAAGGGAAATTTTTTAAACTCAAAGAAGAAAGATAAAAGATATTTTTGAAAAAGATTTTAGAATTCTGAATTTAAATATGCCATGTTTTAAATATTGACTTTAATCTGACATTGTAATTGCGTTTGCATATTTACTTCTAGGGATTAAAACGATTTTTCTAAATTTTAATTGCGAAACTTTAATCTTGCAAATTTGATGAAATTTTCATAGGAATAAATGCATTTTTATTAATCTCACGGAACTATATAATATATTAATGTGTAATTACGATTATTATAATTGTCTAGAAAGTAATATTCTTTTTTCGTTTTTATATAATTTTTTTAAACAATTGCATTTAATTTCGATAAGGGTGTTTTAATTGTGTAATAATTTATTTCACTAAAAGAACGGCACTTAGAATAATCGATATAAGGCTTTAATGTGTTATTTTAATATATTGATGTTTATAGCGTTGTAATATATGTAATTTTGTAGTGCAACATACCTGATGCAATATTCGTTCAAGACACTTTACAAGCTAGATCGTTAAACTAGAGCAAATAAATTAGCTGCAGAATTACTTTATGGTAGTAAGCGCTCACTTTAAAAGTATGTTTCAAGATTTTAGTTTCATTTTTAAATAAAAAATAATGTTTTGAAACTTTTCATCTATAACTTCTTTCTATATCATTACACAAAATCTATTCTTATAACACTATGCTAAAATTTTGGGGAAAATATCAGCTTTTCAGTCAAATCAACTTTATTTTCTTGCAGCTAGTTTTAATAAATTTTCAAAATATTTTAAAGTATAATACAAACCAATACTTTTCATTACTTTAATAAAAATGTTGTATGCAACATAAATATATGTTTGTGTGAATACCCTCTTTTTTATTGTTAATAGTAAAAATAAAAATTAAAAAAATAAAAAATAGAATAGAAGCTCAATTGCTATGATACAATAGTAAGGCCTAAATGTTTGAATACCTTTTTTTCCTATAACACATTCCCACTACAACAATCATGTTTAATTTTAAATTCGTTCAGATAAATGTTTTGAAATCCTGCAGCTTAAATTTAAATAGCAAAATATAATATATTGTTTCAGCAATTCCTTCAATTAAACAGAAAGGAATAAAAGCAAGTCTGAAACCACTTTTCAATTCCTTTATCTATCTTATTCCATTAAAATTTTTATGTGCTCAACATATTTGCAACTGAAAACATCTGTATTTGAAATGTGAATGATCATTTAAACAAATATATATAATTCATATCTGCTTTTACATTTTCGTCGAAAAAAACTGAAGCAAGGAAAAGGAAAATATATACTTTTTATTCCGGGTAAAATTTTATTCTACGGGCAGAAGAAATAAGTTAAAGTGAAATATTTTAAGCTAAAATGTATGGTGATAAATAGGTTTACAGAAAATTTGCTCTAAAAAAGAAAATAAAAAAAAGATTTTGTCCGTTTTCAAACCCAGGGGCATAGGTCTTATAAAAAAAATCTGTCTCTGCTCTTTCCCTATAAATGCAATGTTTGTTTATGAATAATATGAAAAAACGAAATTTTATTGGTTATTTTATTAAATATATATATATATATATATTCCTTTTAGTTCCAGGAATTTGTCAAACAAATGTTCTAAGACGTATACGGAATGCTGCTTTCATATTTTATGGGGTTTTTTAGATTCTAAGGGATTTAAAGTTTCAAGATTTGTACATTCTGGTACACGGAATTCAGGATTACAGACCCCCCTACCCGAAAACAAAATGTAGAAATATTGGACTATGATGTAGCTTTCACTTAAAATCGCCGTACTATAGATTCTTAAAATGGAATGGGCAAATAATATTTTCAAAATTTTTGATCATGAAGCTATAAGATATAATAACATTTATGTTGTTCGAAACGTACATGTAACTGCTGGTATTATATCCATTCATTATGTAATTGTAAGTGAACATATTATTATTATATTTTTAGATGTTATTTACATATTACGTAAAAAATATTAATTAATGTTATTATTAGATAATACTTAACTAATGGATAGTTCTGGCACTTCTTCCAAGTGTATGTAAGAAAAGAATCATAAGTAAGATCTAATCACTAACCCGAGAAGTCATTAAGGTATCCGACTAGGTTCAGAGACGTATTTTTTTTAAAAAAATGATACATAAATATTTTTATTGTACCAAATAGTTGAAACAGACTTTAAAGGTCACTATTAGAAGAAAAAAAAATTCATTCGTTGCCTTTAGTTTTTGAAAAAATAAACTGCTTATGAAAAGTTAGCAAAAGTTTCAATGCTGGAAAAAACATAGTAAATTAAAAATTAATGGAAATATTTAATTTTTAGTTCACCTACATACAGCGCAAACTACATAAAATATAACAAACCACAAGAAAAAATTATTTTGATAAATAAACATTTTATGACCATTTGAAGTTGCCATTAAGGATTATTTTTGTCAAAATGTATCTGTGTTTTGAACTTAAAGTGTCTGTAAAACATGTCTAAATGAAGCTACCATAAAATCCGAGATCTTTCACACCCTCAAAGGTTTTGGATACATGAATGCCAAATTACAGGAAATACTATTATTTATTATTTTATTTCTGATTTTGTGATATGTTTTCCGGGAATCAATCACAGTAAAATATTCATTCTTTAGAAAATGCGCTCATATATTGTACTTGTTAATTAGTTCATCTAAATGCGCTGGAAATAAATCTAATTTCACGCTTTTTCTTAACAAAAATGTCAAAAATAAACAAACAACGGCTGAGTAGGTAGAAAGTTTATATAAACATATCAAATATTCACCATCAAAATAAAATAAATCTCTTATTTTCGGTCTAAAATGCCATTGTTTCCGATTTAATTTTTATTTGTTGCGTGTTATTCAAACTACTGTATCTATAGTTCTATCTCATGTATATTAAGGACAAAGCCTCTTTTAGAATGTACGAAGGTTGGACTTTATTTTCAGATCATAAAATAATTTCAAAAGTTTCTGAAAAAATCATCTTTGTAACCTAGTCGGATACATTAAGACCTAAAATTATTGATATTGATTTAGATGGGCGTGGGCATTTATTTGTATTTCTAAAATAAACTATTTTTAGATTTATAAATATTGATATTTACCTTATGTCAGTTTTCAAAATAATTGCCAGGAGCAAGTCTTCCCACACAGAAAAGACGACAGCATGCAAAATCTGTAAAGAAAACATTCATTTTATTATTATACTTGCGCCATACTTACAAGATTTTATTAAAAATAAATAAATATCTACAGAAGTTAAAAAAAAGTGAAAATTCATTGTAAGTTTCACGGTAGCTTTAGAATTTCATATGCTTATACTTTCAAGAATATTAGGGTCCACAATGGATTGCGACGAGATATAAAAATTTCACAGTTTTTACCTTCTTTCATACGTAGTATAGAGAAAGTATAATAATCGTTAATAAAGTTTGAATTCCAGATTTTGACGAATCTCCTCGTTTTAGACCTACCTGAGTTCGGAAAACACATTTTTTGCAAAATGTCCATCCTTCTGTCTGTGACAAAAATAACTCAAAAACCCTTTGATCTAGACGGTTGACATTTGGTATACTCTCTTCAAAGCAAATTTGCAAATTTCTATCAAATTTTGAATAAAATCTGTGCAAAGGAAATTCGTCTGTCCTTCAGTTCGTATATAAATTAACGCGGTGATTACAAAATAAAGAGAGTCAAGTAGATAAAATTCTGTACGTACATAGATTTAACACCTATAGAATAGACACCTTTGAAACTTTGAGCCAATCCAACTACGGGTTGACTGTCTGTCGGACTGTACTTTCAAAAACATCTAAACGTGATAATTTAAAAATGCAATAATTTAAATATATCAAAATTGGTATGAGATTTTGTAACTACAAGTGCAGTTTTGTGTCAGATTTTTGTTTCAATCGATTGAGAAAAACATGCCTAAAATATAAATTCGATTTTCCGATATTCTTAACTCATACCAGGGATTAATCTCCAAATAATTCACCAAGCAGAACAAGAAAGATTCAGAATAATGCTAATTTTACTCCAAACGTTAATATTTCGTAACTATTGTACGCCAATGCCATACAAGGCTTTCTCTGGCATCACAAATGTATAAGTGTATGTGTTTATGCGAAAAAGATTTGGGGATGTCACTCCCACTGGTTTTAATGTTAAAATTAAATGTTAATATATAATGTTAAATACGTTAATATAATAATATAATGTTAATATAATATTTTAATGTTAAATATATTCTTTTCATTACTGCATGCTTTTAGACTATTACAATTCCTAGAAACTATGAAAATTGGATATCTCTTGTCGCCGTTAAGACATAAAACATATGCTCCAAATTCTGCCAAATGGGAAGTTGCCAGCATCTGGGCTGTCACAAACACATTAGTAATCCAGTAATAAACGGATACAATATGACTTGCAGAAGACTGAACAGTTGGTTGCAATTGTATTCTTGGAATTAAATTTATTTTCTTTTTAAAAATGTAGGATTATCAACATGTTAAGTAAAACATCACAACGATGTTTTGAACTCATAACTTAGCAATAAAAAGCATTTCTGCAATTAGATATTGGAAATTCAAGTAGGTTATGATTTTTAAGAAGAAGACATTGCCAGTTTGATCACTTATTTCAAAAGATAGCTTCATTTTAAGAACAAACTCAAAGAACTTACACGCATGTTAATGATTTCAAAAGCATTATTTTTTGTTCCTTATCTTAAAAAATAAATAAATAAAAATAAAAAAATAAATCAAAGAGAAAAAAATTGTTTTATTTAAATCATTTTTTATAACTAATTTTTTATCTGCGTTTTGATTCTCTTATTCAAGAAATATAAAACGAGTGTTTCTATTAAAAACATGAAAATATTTACAGATTACATTTGCAATTTGCGCCTTCAAAATTTTCTACAAAACAGAATATTGAACCTATATCTTCCACATTCATCACATCAAAGATAAGATATGTTCCCTAAGAAAGGATATTTCAAAATTTTTATCAAATTTTTTGATAAAAATTTTATTTTTAAATCAAAATTCAATCAATTCGAATCAAATTATTGCACAGAAACCATTTTTGTATTATTTCAATATTTAAATGAAGATCTGACTAAACACAATTCGTATAAAGGAAATATTTATAAATTGAACAAACAAATAAATAAAAAGGCCCAAATTTTTTTTTCCTAACGATCTTTTTTTTTTTCAATAATATATCTGGGTTTCAATTTTTTTGTGTTCTATATTTGGTAATGAATGTAGCTAAATACACTTGATTTTTTTCTGAAATCATTTGGTTTTATTTATTTTTTTCTTTCTTACAGAAATTAAAAGTCTAAATTCTGTTGCAATACTCAATATGTAGAAAGCCAGTAACAAAAAAAATTATAAAAATAGAACTATTTACTTTTATAAGCGATTTTTTTCGTTATCTGTAAAATATGTATCATTTATATAATAACAATGTTTTCTCGGCACCGGTAATTATATTGGTAGATTATATTGCACTAATTTTGTTTCGTATGTGACAAAAATTGTGTTTATTTTTCGAGATTTTCATATTCTTTCGGAATACAAGCTTTAAATTTAAGACTAAAAATTAATAAATAGTGATTAATTCGTTTCATATTTTTTCTCAGTAACATAAGTTACAGCTCTAAATTCTGTAGAAAGGTTCAATTTGCAGAAAGCATATATGTATAAATTTAGTAAAATGGGAGAGTTACGTTTTCAAGCAATTTTATCATTATCCGTAAAATTAGTCTCTTGTTGGCTATAGCAATTATGTAGTTAATATATATTATATCAATCTCGTGTCGGTTCTTGGAATGCTCATATTTATTTTTGATAATTTTTGGAATATGTTTTGCTTTATCTTTTATGTTTTATATTGCTAGTTTCAATCAAAACTAGGGGTTGATTAATTGAAAAAATAATACATACAACAATTTTACTTTCTCGTATACATAGAGTAGAGAAAGCATAAATATCGCCAACAAAATTCATACCCGAATTTTAGAAGAAACTTATGAAAAGTTTTGACTCAAAATCCAACTACGAGTTGATTGTCTCGCGGTTTGAACTTTTAGAAACATGTAAACACCATAATTAAAAAATGAAATGAATTAAATATATCAAATTTGGTATTTTGTGATTACAAACGCAGTTTTGTATTAGATTTTTGTGTCAATCGATTGCAAAAAACGCGTCTAAATTTCAAATTCGATTTTTCCGACTTTATTAACCTCATTCCAGGGTTAATCGCCAAATAACTAGCCAAATTTGGTACGATAGATTCAATAAAAAATTCTAAATTCACGCCAAAGGTTAATATTTCGTAACTATTGTGCGCCAGTGCCAGGCAGGGCTTTCTCTGGTATAACACATATATTAGAGAGTGTGCGAGTACGTTTTAGGGAGACCATCGCCACTGGTGAAATTTTTTTTTTTTCTATCTCTATGGCCATTCTACTTAATATTTTATCCAAATATAAAATTATTAAGTTTTCATTAGTCTTTGAATTTAGAATTACAAGCTAAATTTTTTTCATCATGCTAAAGTCTTATATATTCTCATTAATACACATTTCTTCATAATTTGATCATTAATTTTCGGAATAAAATCCATAAAATTACCTTTCCCCTCATATCTATATGGCGCAAAAAAATTAACGAGAAATTGAAGAACGTACTTTATTGGATCTATTAGATATAGATTGCTAAAAGTATACTTAGACTTAATCACTATAATTATCGCGCGACCCTGACAGATTTATCGCTCCTCCGAGAAAGGAAAGCATACGCGATAAAAAATAGTTCTCCTTCTAAAAGACTTTCATACTCTTTTTGCTGGAGAAAATGTAACATTCAATTTCGTCCAACATCTTCTTGTCATTAATCGAGTGCGATGAAGAAAAATAAAATAAAAAAGGGGAACTTATTATCGATTTCAGCTTAAGAAAAAAAAGAGGGAAAGTTAGGACTGCTGCATCAGTGTGATGATAGGACAGATGATTGAGTGCTCTGGAATTCGCGCGCATTGATCCAAAAATGTTTCGGCGTTTACAATCGCTTACCGGGAGATGTCTTTATTTCGAAAAGAATGTTAAGCCAATTGTAAACCTCATTTTTCTTCCTAACTGAGTTTGTTTTCTGCATTTTTTTTTTATTTATTCTCTTGCACATTAATATATGGGGAATCTATCTGTGAGTAATATTGGAAATCATGTTTCAGAGACTGAGTAATTGGAAACTTATCAGTAATTTTTATGTTGTAGAATTTTAACTGTAAAATATACAGATTCATGAAAAGTTAAAAGTTGGAAAATTGGCCTTATGAGTTGTCCCCAAATAACTGCATAAGTTTAATTTTCAATATTAGTAACCTGCAACCATCATAAATTAATACAGCAAATGAGCATGTCATTTTCATCATAGAGTATTGTTACAGCGAAGTGTTTGTGACTGTTTATATAACCAACGTTCTCGTAAACTTTGATCTCTACCATGAACTAATAATCATTGAATTGGAGATAATCATGCATTGGTAATTTCCATTGTTAATCATTAAAAAATGATACTAACAAATTGACAATCAGTCAACTAATTATCATCAGGAAACATTAACCAAGAAATCATGGTCATCGTCATCGGCAGTAGTTATATATATATATATATATATATATATATATATATATATATATATATATAATTATATGCCGAATAGAGAGAAGACACTATGAATTTTTAAACTTCGCTTTTATTCCATCCCGGAAGGCATAATTTATGCAAAAGAAGCGCGGACAAAACACGTTCGTTCACAGAGCGACACAAGGGCGAAAGAGCGTAAAAAAGGGTAGAAATATTTATCCCTGGCCATTTTATATCATGAGATTCTGATAGGGATTTCTTTACACATGTCGATTTAGGTAAGGGAATTATAGAGATCTTTTAAAAGAATGTGTTAGATCGACATATTTCACTTGGAGTGTCAATGTCAACAATTTTACAGAGCTTCTGTTGCATTGATTAAATAAAAAAAGCCGGAATTGGATCAGAAAATAAGAAAAAAATTTAGAATGAAGTTAATATGAGCTCAATTAAGATAAAACTTTGGAAATTGATTAGAATCAAATTTAATTTAATTTTTCAGTTTGCAATAAATGCAACCAATGATAAATGCATGAATAAGAGAAAAATACGTACATAAATCAAAGCACTTGAATAAGTTGCGTATATTGTTTGGCTCACTGTGTAATGCAGTGAATTTTTCTCTTTTATAACGGTGTGTGTTGTTTTATTATGAATGAATAAATTGTTTTATAATAAAAAAATATGGTATTTGATAGTTCATTTTGAAGCTGGTGGGATTATATATGACCCATACTATAAAAAAGGACATATTGAAATTGAAATGACATTATTTATTTTCTTATTCTGAATAATGCCTTATGTTAAATAATCGAAATGAATGCTTTTCTTTTTATTTTTTATAATAAAATAATTCTTTACAGTTAAGATTTTTATTTTCTTTAAAATCATATGCCTAAATAAAGAAAAAATTACATGAATCAAAACACATGAATAAGTTGTGTGCATTGTTTGGCTCACTGTGAAATGTAGTCAATTTTTGTCTTTTATAACGGTTAATGTTGTTTTATTCTGAATGAATAAATTGTTTTATAATAAATAAAACATGGTATTTGATATTTTATGCTAATTTTAAAAGGATTATATATCATCCATCCTGCAAAAAAAAAGGAACTTATTGAAATGTTATTTTTTTTTTCTTATTTTGAAAAATGTTTTATGTTAAATAATAGAAGTGAATGATTTTGATCATTTTTTATAACAAAAAAATTCTTTACTAACAGCGTTTTTATTTTTTTCAAAATCATATGCCTCGAAGAGTTGATTGAAATGATATTTAAAATGAATATTTATTAAAAGATATTTAAATAACTCATAGCAACTTGCTCCGTTAAATGTTTAGATCACACTTCTGTCACGGACTTAGTTACAAGACAATCTAAGGTTTCAAAATAATAATAATAATATCCATAAACTAAAAAAAGCATGTTAGGTATATTGAGTACCATAATAAGTTGAATTTTTCATCCAAAACTACTCTAAGTATTTATTCCATGCATCGTTAGCATCCCCGTTTCAAAAAAATGTACTTACTCTCGTAGTTCTCGAAGAAAAATGAAGCATCTCCCAGAGATAAAAATGCGACCACCTTCCTCTGGGCACCCGCAGAACTGTTCGCGTTTACGGTCTCAGTATCCCCAAACAGTGGATATTTACTGCAATCCTCCAGTCGTTTTTTCACATAAACGTCCCGGGCATTTCTATTTCCATTTAGCCTCCCATTATTCTTTGCGCTTTCATTACCTCTCAGTTGCCTCCTGATCCGGCCGATATTTGTCTTAGCTCCCACGTGCCTGTTCCGGGGATGGTTGTTTGTTTGTTTGCAAACCTTATGGTTTGTTGCCCCTTCGAGAAAACGTTATTTGTTTCAATTAGGGACAGGGTTTGTTGATTGGGAAAATGAAGGACGAAGAAAAAAATGAGAGTAATTGATGCTTTTGGTAAAAGAGATTTGGTAAATGTTTGCACGATTGGTATTTCTTAATTGTTTTTCTGGATTCATTATATCCAGTAAATATAGTTTTAAAACTCGAAAATTGTGTTTTTAATGATATCGATTCAACTGCGTAGCAGAATTTTTCTCAAATTTGCCATTTTTTTTAAATATTTTCTTCTGTAATTTTTTAATACACTAAAATTTAAACTGCTTTCCTGGTTCTATACAATATCGAGGGTTTTTCTTCCATTTTTGAAGCCAAGAAAGAACGAATCTGATTAATATCTGTGCATGAAGGGAGTGAAGAGATATAAGAGAGTGAAGCCACAGTGCCATGAAAGTAAGAAGACAGATTATCATGAGTTACATTTTTAGCCTCTTGCGCTATAATAGCTTGTTTAATGCATACTTAAAATTATTGAATTTTTTGTATTTAAATCTGAAATGAAGTGAAAGAGTTATGCCATTTAAAATGAAACCAGAGGATTTAGATTTAATAGCTTTCATTCGATTTAATAGATATTAGAAAATAATTTATCAGGCCAATTATGCTTTTTGATAGCTCTAAATTCTTGTGGGACTTTACTCCACATAGAGGATTAAAATGCAGAATGAACTTACCAGGTTATTAAAATAACGTGTGTTTTTTTCTATTGCAATTTGAGGATTAAGAGTTCTCTGTAGAATGAATCATGAATTACAATTAACAATACTAACATTTGCAGCAATCCATCGCCAACTATATATAGTTTTATACATATAAGTATTACATGGTCAGGACCTGAATCTACCCTTAAAAACTTGAAGGATTGCTGTTTGCAGCAAAATGCTGGATTAAAGGGTGTTCAATGGTTGCAGAAATTTCAATACAATTCAGTTGTTTGCTCTTTCTATTTATTGTATTGAGATTATTGAATACATTTCAAATTTTTGCCCACACCAATACGTTTTGTACAAAAATAATATGCTAAAATCATCAATCTAATTAATCTATTTTATAATTATCTATGGTCATTAGAGAGACTCAAATGTCAAGCTGTTAAGTTTCATGCAGTTTAGTGATGGAAAGAAAGGGATGTATTCCTTTGGCGTAACTCATCCAACATTTCGGACAGGTATGATATTTTTATATCAAGAACTATAACAAATATATATATATATATATATATATATATATATAACCAATCTAAAGTAAGAAAAAGTTTGAAAACGAAACTAAAATGAAAACGAAACTAAAATGAAAACGAAACTAAAATGAAAACGAAACAAAACAGTTTCGAAATCGCAACTAAAATTTATTACCTATTTAAACTAAAACCAAAAAAGAACTTCATAGTATTTAGAGAGCGCAATTGCAGCTACTTCTAAAACACAGATGAACTGATACAAAAGTATTAGAATCAAGTTAATAGGAAAAACAAAAATCAAATAAAAATTAAACCAAAAAAATTATTAAAAAAAATATTTAAAAAAAAAAGGAATCCGGCCTGAAGACTTTTTCAAGGGTCACCCTCAGGCAGGGATTCAAAGAAAGGGATTTTTTCTGTGAGGACATACAGACATTGTCTAATAATGATTCCTCGTGACCCGAAAATCCCCTGAAATTATGCTCAAGAGATATACCATTTTAACAGAAAGGAAATACAAAATAACAAATTAGAAAAAAAATAACCGCAACAAGTTTTTACTTTGTTGTGGTTATTTTTTTTCTAATTTGTTATTTTGTATTTCCTTTCTGTTAAAATGGTATATCTCTTGAGCATAATTTCAGGGGATTTTCGGGTCACGAGGAATCATTATTAGACAATGTCTGTATGTCCTCACAGAAAAAAATCCCTTTCTTTGAATCCCTGCCTGAGGGTGACCCTTGAAAAAGTCTTCGAATATATGTATATATATATATATATTCGTTTAACAAATTTCTTTTCGAAAATTTCAGACAGATATATTATTTTGATGTCAAAACTACACATCAAAGGCATACATTCGTTCAGCAATTTTCTTTTTGAAAATTTCAGTTAAACGTGATATTTTTTTTATGTCTTAACCACATACTAAAGACTTTCGTTCATACAGAAAATTTTAGACCTGTCATATTTTTGAGTCAAAAGGCATTTTATTTTTTCAACATTTAACATTTTAAATTTGAGACATCGTGTTCACAGACAGCTTTAAAAAAACTTTCAGGATTCAAAGAGGTCTGAATCGTAAGAAAATAATTTAAATAAATATGAAGAAAACAATTATAATTAAAATGTTTTTCACACTTCAAATAGGTCGAAGACTTAAGAATTTATATAAATTACAAATTATTAAGAAAATATATAATTTTTTATATTTTTTCATAGTAATATTAACTAATTTTATTTATCAACAAAACTGCGTTTGAAATCAGTAAAGTATACAGCTGAAACTCTGAACATATTTTTAAATAGAAATGATATGGTAAATCAAGTTTTCAAGAAAAGAAATTTTGAACTCTATTTGAACTAATATAGTTTTTCTTTATTATGTGTATTTAAACTATATGTAGTTTTATTATAAGTAACAAACATCGTCTTACAGAATTTGTATTTTTTTTTATGAATTTTTTTCTAAAATAGAGGTTTGGTATTCAAATAGAATAGATTATTTTGTATGCAAATGTTAATTTTTGAAAAAAAAAAAAAAAAAAAACAACTGAAATTTCTTTTCTTGAGTTTAAAGAAACACTAATATCCCAAAATGTGTATATTGAAGATGATTTCTTAACAGTTTAATTACATCAAAGTTCATGAAAAAATAGAATTAAATTCCAAAAATTTCGTTTTTTTTTTTACTCTTTGAAAAATGTTATTGGTAAATGCGCCAGACTATGCAAATAAAAAATTGTAAAAAGTTTGTAATTTTCTCTTTTTTTTTTTTTGCTCCAGTATCTCGTATTTTTTTTTCCAAACATCGCCATGAAAGTAAACGATGAAAACTATTTGATATAAAAAAGACATCTTATTCCCCAAATGAAGAAAGATGAAGCTATTAAGAAAAAACAAAACTAAAACAAAGCAAATAAAAAAAAAAAGAACCAAAGAAGAACTTTTTAATTTCGGAAGTTTTTCTGAATGTTCTTTATTTTTTTTTTCGAAGATCCTCAATATACTAGAAGAATTCTGACTGGGGAATGAAAAGTTCCACCACATCAAATCGCCCGAGAGTCAGAATCGATTTTCCTAATCGATAGATTACATCGATAGGTACCGAAATCTTTCCTGGATCAGTCAGATTAAATCGACAAACGACTCAAGCTAAAACGGAATAAAACGTTTGAATTCAAAGTTCCGATTGAAGAACAGAATATTTTATGGTTTCAACAAATAAAAGCAAGCTTCTGCATTCTTTAACGAATCAAATGGTTCAATAAACAAAAGGAATCGTTTGAGTTATCTATCGTATCAGGTTAAACAAAGGGTACTGAATTGTTGGATGACTAATCCTGAATACAAAGTCGTTTGAAAATGTTTCGAATTTTCTCTAAAAAGAAGTACTTAATTGCATTCAATTTGAAACTGTTCTATGGGAATACTTTACTTTTAATCGCGTTGTTATTTCAACGGTATAATTTTGTTCGGGTCTTCTGATGTTAAATGATAAATTCACAACATCATATAAATTAAAGTAAATATGAGTGTATGTGTTTCTATGTCTTTTTTTATATTGATAGATCAGACCTTTTTGATTTAGAGCTATCAAACTTGGCACATATTTATTTTAGAAAAATCGAATGCACATTCCAAAATAATTTTTTTGAAATTTTAATCACTTAAAATATAATCAATTTAGGTCTTTTTTCCTGTTAACTTTCTAAAATAATAAAGCACAGATATGACTTTTACATCTTTTTAAAAATTAAAGATGTATCTTTTCAATGATTACATTTTTTGGAGTATCGTTTTTTTTTTTATTTCTAACTGATTTAAAAAAAAAAAAAATTTTAAGCTTATTTTAAGGCAAAGTGCATTGTTGAAGCTAAGATCAAATCGTTTTCATTATAGCTATTTTAATCCTGCCAATCTTTTTGTATACTAACTGCCATTGTTTCTATATGTGACTTTTTTTTTTCTACTGCATTCTTTTTTTATTTACTTTTTCTCTCTTTTCTTTTTTAAAAGTATTATTATCATTTTTTTAACGCTAATTAACTATTATACAACAATTCTGCTTAAAATAGTGAATATTGATTGCTAAATTTAGAACATTCATATCTATAAATATTTAATTTTAGCATTTGTTTAAATAATGTAGCTTGTATAGAATTATTATATGTCAATTATTGAACTATGATGATATACTTTGAAACTAATGGTGGACTAAATTATGTCCGTAATGTTAGGTCAAATAATCCATTATTTACAAGAAAATAACTGAAAAAAAAACATTTTAAAATTAAATATTTCAATGTAGAATTCCTCGTAAATGAAATTTTAAGAGATATTCTTTAGAATTTATCTCCCCAAAATGTCCAAAATCCAAAAATCTTGTAATTTCTCTCCATCACAAGAAATATAAGAAAATTCATTTGATAACTTGTGAAAAAGTAATTGTAACTTTAACTTTGTAGTATATAGTTAAATTTTCTCAACCATTATCTATGAAAATCAGCTTAAAGCCTCCAACAATTTTCTTCCTACCAAGTGTGGAACTGAAATGCACGCGTTTTGATAAAGCATGTACTTTTATTTCTGGAAGTAATAAAAGGCATTATATGTAAGCAATAATTTAAAATGCTTTCAAATTCATTTAAAATGGATGAACACTCGATAGTTTATGATTTTTTCTTACATATGCTTTTTCATATTTGTCGTAGAATGCAAGAAGGGAACAAAAAGTCGAATTCGAGATTTTGACGAAATTTTCCCTTTTTAGACATCCCTGATTTTGAAAAACTTATTTTTGGAATTATGCTTCTCTTTTATGTAGGAACACAATAATTCAAGAAACGATTTGAACTAGATATATAAAATTTGGCTCACTTTTTTTTTCACGTTTCTTAATTTTTTTCCAAAACTTCGAAAGAAATTCATTCCCTGGAAGTCTGTCAGCCTGAGTACAAGTGAAATGATAACTATAAAAAGTAAAGAGTTGGATTGATAAAATTTGATAAACATATTCAGAATCTAAATCTTCGATTCAAATTTTGCAGAAAACCTTCCAAGGTATTCGCCGCCGGTCTATTTGTTCTTTCGCATGAGTGAAAACTGATATATTCCGAATCGCAACGACTACAGCAAATGAAATTAGATCATGTAATTAAAACTTGTTCATTATCAAATTTTCCTTTCAATAATTCGGGAAAATACATCCAAACTTCATATTCAATTTCCTTTATTGGAATACTGAGCATAAATTTCTCATAAGCATGACTCTGAACATAAAAATCTGAGTACTCGTGGCGTTCATGGCCTTACCTAAGGTCTCTAATTTCATGTGGGAGATGGAGGAATAACACCTTTATGAAGTAATATGTGAGAAAGGTTCGGGTGTTCGTAAAGAATACAATTATACCCTATTAAAGAGTGTCCCAAAATTAAAGCAAGGTTTGAATTAACCACCATTTGTGAAGTAAAGTGTTGGCAACCCTATTAAAAAAGCATTTGACAGCTGATAGTTTAGGGTTAGTAAAAACGGAGCGTTGCACTATAGTGTTAAATCAAAATTTGAATTAAATAAAAATATACAGTATTTTTTAAACTATTCTATTTTTATTGAATCGTAAAGTACACAGGATAAGGTTATGTATGGAATGACACGTAAGGCACTCCACGGCTTTGCTGGCACATACGCACAATTTTATCGAAATTTTTCTATAACCCTTTTGCATAAACGTGGCTGAATTTCGTTGACTCAGCCTCCTTCAATGCACGCATACATTTGGGCTTGTTGGCATAGACCTTTGAATAACCCCATAAAAAGAAATCCATTGATGCTAAATCATACGATTTAGGGGGACAATTTTCAAATCTTAGGGTCAACTATGGCCGCCAGATCTTCATTAATTTTGAAATGTTGATCATCAATGAAAACACGTCATCTATATGACGTTTTCTAACACCTAAACTATCAGCTGTCAAATGATTTTTAAATAGGGTTGTCAGTACTTTATTGCACGAATGGTGGCAAATGCAAATCCTGCGTTAAATTTGAGACACCTTTTATAAATCTGAAATTGTTAACGTCCGAAATATAGAAAATGAATTTAAAATTGGTTATAGTAAAATTCTGAAAACCTCACGTCAGAAATTATTGAATTAAGAAATAAAATAAAAGGAAAAGTATACTCCGTAGTTGACATTCCAGGTCATGCTATCAGTTTTGGACTATAGAACACAGGCAGGTATTTACTATGGTTTTTTTCATAATTTTTTTAAACCGCATGTATAAATATTTTACTAATCATACCCTCATCGAATGAAAAAAAAAGAAAAAGAAAATTTTAAAATTATTTTTAGCAATCTTAGCAAAAATATTTTTATCATAGCCTTTTTCAAAACTAGAATATAATTCAACTAAGCTTTTATGAATCCCAAGTTTGTGCGATAATCATAAACATAAAAAAAGAAATCCTACGTTGTTTATTTTTTAAATATGCTTGAACGTTAATAAAAATAAATTTTGCTGAGTCTGAAAACAACGTAAAAGAAATAAAATGGCGCAAAGGAATAAAAAACATTAAAATAGTGTTATGAAATCAACAGACAAACAGATGCTATTCTACAAGGAATTGTTTATATTTTGTTAGCGTCTTGAATGTTCTTACAGGCTTTATGATTGTGGATTGATTTACGGATTTGTAAATGTCAAAGTATGTCCCAAGACATTAACTTTTCATTTAGGCTTGCTGAAAAATATCTGGAACACATTTATCTGTGCTTAAAAGAAGAGTTTCGTAAAACGACTCGATTCTTTTGTCATTAGCAACACATGCTTTGGAACAAAAAGAGATTTTTCTTTCTCGCATTCGTTTCACCGCAATTATTTTTAGAGTTTTCCAAGGAAAAGATAGAATTTCTTTTATATCGGAAAATGTGATAAAGATTAGGCATTTTTTTTCGTATCACAGAAAGGATTTTCCTTGTATCTAATTATATTCGAGTTTAAATTTATCTCTTCAGAACTATGACAACTGTTAAAAAAAATGCTGGATAAGAAAGAAAAATAATTTACAAACACTGGTAGAATCTTGGCCATAAAAACTGTGAAAAATAGTAGATACCGATATGTGCCTAAAAGAAATAAAATTACTACATAAATCAAGCTCATTTTTTTAAAAAAGCACTTTTTCTCAACTATTTTATTTAAAATATTCCATTTTATTTTTTAAAAGTAAATAAATGTCATTAAAATGGGATATTCTATTGCATCCCTATAACAATGCTTATAGCTATTTATTTCATAAATAATGTCTACAATATGATCAAAATCTGCGGAAATTTTATGCATAATAATCATGTACACATGTAATTGTAAGATATAATTTAATATAAAAAAAACTTTAAATAAGTGTGAAAGAATTTTTTAAATTTTTTTTTCATACTTTCAGTTTAAAATTATATAAATGTGCCTTTAAAACATAAGTGAGGGTAATTTAATGCAAGATTTATTTTAAACAATAAAACATAATATTTTTGAATAACAGAGATTTTTGAATATTATGAAAATATGAGACAGGTTAAAGATTTTTTTAACTTTACCATTACTATTTTAGAATGAAATTGCCATATTATCATAGAAACATTGCTGTATTTAAAATCTAATTCAAATAGTTCCTAATATTTCATAAGTTCTATAAAGAAAAAAAAAGTGTTAAAATTATATAGAATCTATTTTTTACCTTTGTTTTGTTTAAATATGTATTCCTATTCGAACAATTTAAATAATGCTTTACTTTGAATAATTTATTTTTAACTGGCTTGTTTTTCAAATAAAAATCAATCACACATGATAAAAATACTAATTGTAAAGAGGTTACAAATTGAAAACGTATTCATTCTTCCATAAAAATCAATTCTATTCATTTCCATGACTTCCATATTCGCTTATAAACATTTTGAAAAGACTCTTTAACTTGTTTCACAAGACATACGAAAATTGAAATACAGGGCAAACAAATGTTAATATTACAGATAATAACCTTTAGTAAATTGAAAATGTATTTCAAAGGAATTGAATAGAGATATTCAAAACGATGTATGGCAAAGCATTCAAATATTCTACGATTTCAATTTTTGCAACAACTAATATTTACTTTTAACTTCTATTCCAAACTACCACTTATTGAAATCTAACATTCTCCGCAGGCAAACATCATTCTTCGTACTTGTTGCTCGAACTCAAACACAAGACGAGAAACTTATAACACCAAAGTTCCAAGATCTTTCAAACAGAATTCCATTTCCACTCCATCAATAATTCTTACAAGAACCTATACTCTCGAACCAGTGAGTTGTTCTTAGGAAAAAAAGCCAGAATGATTTCAAGTTCTATTAGAAGAATTCTTAATAGCCGGAAGGAAAGCCTTACGGGTAAAAGGTTGGAACTCGGAATAAATTATTCGTCATACATTAAAGATTACGTTCCGAAAAAGTTTTCAACTCATCATAGTTTCATTCTGCCTTTCTTTGTTGAGCTCGTTAGTTTAGAAGTGATAGTGCAGTTCCTTCAGAGTGGTTGGTGTTCGAGAGTACTTTTAGAACATCTGCTACTTATTTTATTATTATTATTATTTTTTTTTTTTTTTAGTTTTGTTTGAAAAAAAGAAAGGATTATGTAACATGTAATAAATACAAATGGGTGAGTCGTACTACTTAGCGAGCGAATATCTTAGGAGGAAATGGTTGAATTCTTGATTTCAAGATAGGCATTCGTAACAGCTGGTGGTATAAGGGAATTTTCAGCTTTTAGTTGCAGTGAAAAGATGGAAATCATGCATTTTAGAATACTTAAACGTGTTTACTAAGCTGTAAAGTATAAAGAGAAAAAAATATTTGAAGAATTTTATATTCTTTTAAAGCTCTTTTTATTCTCCTAAAAGGCTTATTAGATTTTAAAAGTAGTTTTAGTAAATGTCTTACTCAAAAATTCCATGATTTGAATTTTATCAGAGAGTCTGCAAATGCAAATTTTGCATTTATTCTATGAAATAGAAAAGAATGCATTATCATAAAACAGAATTTTAGAGTGTAAAGTAGAAACAAGATCATGCAAATTTAAATGCATATACTTTAAGGAAAGGAGTAATAGAGGGTTTTCAATAGAGATAAAAGAAATTTTGCATTAATTTTAGCTAAAAATATTTTTGAAATACAGAAATTTAATCACCAATTTTTTATTTACTTATTTTTAACATTGAACTTTATATTTTCTAGAGGATTTCTTATCAATATTTATAATATACGAATTACTTCTTAAAAAACTTATAAAAAAGTTCTTTTTAGAAAAAATGAGAAATTATTAATTGAGTTTTTACTTGATGTCTAATTGAAATAAAACCTCTAATACTCTTTTTTACACAATCTCGAACAATATGTATTAAAAGTACTGTTTTCCGCAGAAAATGTGTGTTCCAAAATTTGATATTTTTTCAACCTTTCATATCTCTCTATACTGAAAGGATGCAATATGGGAATTTTTCTGTCTTTTAAATTAAGAAACGATGCGGTTTCAAAAACGCATCAATGTAATGTAACTTGGAATCTAATTTTTCTATTAAAATTGTCCCTTGATATAAAATTCTAGTCTAAATCCATCAAGAGAAAGAAGTATTTTAAAATTCAAAACCTATTTCTTTTGCATGCTGAGATTTCGCTGAATGAAAATATATGCATTTTCACGAATATAATTTTTTTGTTCATGTGTTGCAGTTCATAGCTATGCATAAAGTGAGCTCGTTTGTTATTGAATTTATTCATATACGTGCTGCCAACCAATCTAGTTAAACTTTTTAAAAACATTTGTTTGCTTTCAAATTATTTTACCCATAAATGGACATTAAAAACTTATTAAAATCGTAGACTGACTATTAAAATGACATTATCAAATCAATACACTTTTTATTTATTTAAAATAATATTTATTTTAATATCATTTTACGAATTTAAAGAGGAAAAGTCTTTGACTTACAAAAGATTGTGTTTGATAATGCATCATTGAATAAAATGAACGCTGATATGACTTTTTATTTCAAATTTTATTTTCTAGTCTAAAGTACTTTTAGCAATTTAATAAACAATGTTATTGACCCAGGAAATAAAATTTTTTTTAAAATTTAAAGTATGAAACTTGTAATAATTTATAGTTATTATTTCCTTTGAACTTAATTATTTAGATTCATTCCTTAAGAAATTTACTTATTAAAAGTATACTAATAGAAAACAAATAAAATAAAGCGTCACATTTTTGTGACATTCTTCGCTTCTTGAAAACTTTTAAACATTTATCGAACACATAGATGTTCTGATCTCGGAACTTTGGGAATTTAATTCCCAAAAGCAACATTTCCTCGAAACACCTGCCACGGAATCGGTAAATCACAGTAGCAGGCGACATTCTGGCTATTAGTTGCAGTTGTTCTGGTGTGAGAGTATGAACTGAAGCACAAACTTTCCCCTTATTCTGTATCAACAAGAGAAGTTCTATTTATTCGGCGCTTGTTAGAACAAGCTGCTCATAAATATAGGTTTGCTCGGCGAGCGTCTGCTCTGAAGCAGCAGCAAAAAATTTGATAAAGCACGCAGAATGTCAACGTTCGCAATAAATTTTTGCTCTCGGGGACCTCGAACAACAATCTGACAGCACAAAAGCGTTTAAGAATAATGATAGCTCCTTATGCTCTTGGTATTTTTTTTTAAATGTTACGGATATTTTAAAATTATGAATAAAGATCACCGTTAATTTTGCAGCATGTAAAAAAAAATGAAAAATATGTTTTATTATTAATAATAATAATAAAGTCTTAGAGAAATTATTATCGAGAGGGCATTTGGAAAACAAATACGACACTCCAATGTAATAGAAAGTAAAGTTTTGCCTATTAGGAGAAATCCGAAGATTTCTAACAGGTTTTTATAATTCCGTTTGTAAATTTTAATTAAACACAGAACAGTTTTACATGGAGAAATCAAATTCAGTCTTATAATTCACGAAATGCTTGATATTATCAGATATTGTTATATTATTACTAGGTTATTTGTTATATTTTATGATCTAGAAAGAATGAAAAATTTCTTTAACACAACTAAGGTTAATTATCATATTAAATTAAAGTTTGAGTTACCAGAATGTAGCTATTTTTATAATTCATCTTTATATAACAATTTTTTTTAATATTTATTCTAGTTAGTGTAGCATAGTTTTTTTATAAGAATTTAAATGTTACATTTTCTGTCTAATAACAAGAATATATATTCTTATTTCCTGATCCCATTCGACTTTTTATTTAATTACTTTTAACGAAAACTTTAAATTCAACAGGTTCTCAAGCTCAGAGGGAAGATAATTCCTAATGCTTACCGCATTTTTTTAAGATATCTAAACTACCCTTTCCTAAATTGCTACGTGTCAAAGGAATAGCTATCAAAATCTCATTGTAAAAACCACTGAAGGGGAAAATTTCGGTCTCTTTTGCTCTTGTGTCGTTATGTAGACTGACATATCTCGTCGCTTCTTCTTTATACATAATAGACCTCCCGTATTGAAATAAATCGAAGTTAAAATTTCAAAAGTTTCTTCTGCAACTGCTAAAATATGTTTACATATATGTACTCTAATAATTGTAAAACTTTTAACCTTTCTCAAAGAAAAAGTCTTTAGAGCATTTTGATTACATTAATCACTTTTAATTTTGTAAAATAAAATCCTTTAGCATCTGTGTATTTTAATCACGCTTTGTCTATTCACGTTTAAATTTTATTAACAGTACAGTTCTATTTCAATAATATAAACATATCTCACAAAGATATTTTCACATTCAAATATTAAATGAATATATCATAAAATATCAATATTATTTTCCATTTCATCACTGGAATCACTCAAGTCATTTTATGAGAAATGTTTTTTGATGTTTGTTCATTAGAATTTATTAGTTTTCGTGAGCTATGTAATTCAGATAAAAACTTCGAAGATAATTAGAAATAGTTGGTATGATGTGAAAATATGCTTGTTCTTTAAGTTTTTCATTTTAGTCTTTAAATTTTCAGCTCATAAGTTTAATAAACGCAGTTTCTTATAAGGCGGAAGTAAATGGAAGGAATCAAAATGTCAAGATGTTGTTGCCAAAGCATCCCTTTATACCTTTCATATAAAAGGAGACTTTCATCCAAAATTATTAAAATTTTATGCGGCTGAATTTAAAACATTTTCCTCCTCCAGTTGCAAAGGATCATTATACAAAATCCTATATAAATGCTAATATATGTTGTACTTCCACAAAATTCATATTGAGATACTGATTTTTTTTCCTAACGGATGTTTGGCAAATGAGTATTATTATATTCTAAATCTCAGAATTCATTAGAATATGTGACAAATTGTTGGTATGGAGAAAGCATCACGATATATGTATTTTCATTGCTAGTCTAGAATATAATATTAATGTATTTAAATGTAATTGCCATATTTGCAAATGGTTTATCTTTAGCTTAAGAGATACTTCTTCTATTAGTAACATTTATATATAATATAAATGTTACACATATAATATAAATGTTACACATATAATATAAATGTTACACACACACACACACACATCAAGCTCGTTTAAATTCAAGAGTATTTTCTTTAACCTTTAGTTAGACACATTAAAAAAAGTCGAATTTTGGACAAAATGTCGAATATTTTTTATTTAATTTTCTTAATACCAAAATTTTGTTTCTACATTCAGTCATTGGAAAAAGAAAAAACGTTCATCTTTATATTTGTTTCATTTATGGTTTTATGTTACATTTTTAAATCCTATTATCGGGGATATTAAACCCTGGCCAAATTTTTTTAAGAGAAAACTCATAAATTATAATCTTACATATTTTCTGTTTAAATTTTGTATAATGAGTTTTTAAAATGTTCTGTATATCATGTACAAAGGAATAATCAATTTGTAAATTTAAAATGGTTTTATATTTGTTTCAAGCCTCATAATGTGAAAAAAATTGAAAGTTTTATACTATTTATCAATTGAAAATTAGTATTGAAAAATTCGGTAACAATGCTACTTGTTTTATAGTTCAGGAACAACGTAATATATTTCTTAAGTCCTTTATAAAATTTTGAACAAATCATTTTCAAAATTTCTGAACTAAAATATTTTTGCTTTATAACTGATTTTTGACCAAAAATAAATCTTTCAGTTTTATGTTAACATTTTTGACTTTTAACTGATATATTTTTGTTACACTGGAGCTTTTTAAATCTATTTTATACAAATATTCAAAATGTTAAATTTTTAATAACCTTTTTGAAAAATTTCTTCCGGAAAATATTCTCAGCAAGTTACCCGAAAAATATATTTATAAAATAAAACATTAAACACGCGGATTTAATACCGAAACAATTTGAGAGCCAAAACATTGCATCGCAATGAAATCTAACTTTTGATTGAAGATTTTTTTTATTTTATCTTCTTTAGTTAACTTTAAAAAAATTATTTCATTTATTGCTGTTTTTGCCCAAATTATTCTAAAAAAATTAACAATTTTTTTAAATCATGTTTTTACGATTGGTACTGATGTGAAACTAGCAGATCCTTTTCCTCCATTTTGGAAATAATACAACAATCACATCATTAAGACATAAGGCTACATTTTCCTGGCATAGCTAATCTGATGGGTCATTCATTCCTCTTTTTTTATTTTCTCGAAATTGTATTAATTCATGAAGCTACGACTCATTGTTTTATAGGAATACAAAAATCTGTATACGTTAAGAATGATCAATACAAATTTTATTCTCAAATAGCATGGAGTAAGGGGCTGAAACTATCTATCTGTTGCGAGAACCTGCAGATCATATAAATGTAGGTTTTTCTGAAAAATGATATTTCTGTATAAATTAACGTAAATATCGTCTTAACATTTGATAACTATATTTTAACTCTAAATAGTCTCATATTTTAAAGTTTGGAGCAGTCTGACAATTTTTAAGAGTTAAAAAAAAACTGCAATATCTTTAATTATTAATTCATTATTAGTTCATTTTTTTCTATTTTATTTAATTCTTTGTTGTATTATTTCTTTTTTATTATTTTACTTTGATTACTAAAGATTTCATTTTATTTACTTATTCCATTATTTTATTATATTTATTCTTTTATTTATTTTATTCTTAAATTTAAACTGGCCAATATAATTTCATATTTCTCTGTTCAAAGAAAATATGATAAATTTTCAATTATAAAGTCGCCTTTGAATCTAGCCCGCTCCTCCCCCCTCCATTCAGAAAAGTAGAAGTAACAGTCGCAAAACATAAAATTTCATACGTTTTCGCTCCTTGTTACTCTATAGATGTGAACTTTGCCAGAGATATGGTATTATTTTTTCAATCTTCCATTATATTTTCATTTGTCATAATAATCATTTATGTCTACAGGTTGTTATGTCTATGCTATTCTACTATTCATAGAATTATTACAATTCATATAATTTCTATATAGAACTAAATACATACAAATCATCCTGCGTCCATGCAATTTAAAGCGGTAATGTCCTTTAAATAGGTTCTGACAGATAACATATTTCATTGAACAAGCGTTTTGTTTAAATCTCCTTTTCAGCTCATAAGAGCATTATAAGGAAGTTTAAGGGCAGTTGTCACTGAATGAGTACCGCTGCTTTCTGCTGTTCCGTGCCTCATTTGTATCATCCTTTTCTTTTATCAAGTCGAATCATTCATCTTTGTTTTATATTCTTTTCTTTTTTCAACCATCTCTAAGCAAATAGAACGGCGTGACATCACGAAAACGCGAAAAACACGATTTGTTTTCCCTGTCGCCATTTGCGCCCTCTATCAGCCGGCATCGAGAACTTGGCAGCTGTTTTACTTAGAAAATGACTCAAAAATTTTCGTTTCATCTTCCTGTGGCTGTGTTTACCGACAATTGTGTATACACGGCCAACTGGCGTAAAGACAGCCAACTGCTTAGTTGAGGAATTCCTCAAGGAGAATTCAAGGTCAAGCGTTGTGACACTTGAGAGGGGAAAAAAAGAGGGGGTGGGGATTGATAATTGTCAAAGATTGGCGGCAATTTTTAAAAGGGGTTTTCATAACATATTTTGTAAGAGTGGCTATCTCAAAGGTAAAAAAAAAAAGGTATAACGTTCTTGTAAAATAGTTAATGATACTTCGTTTAAAGGTTTAGAAAAAATAAATTAAATTTCAATTACTTGAACAGTTTAATCTAAACAATTTTTTTAAAATTATATATACTCTAATCCCACGTTTTATGCAAATACCACTTATTAAAAAAAATTCTTGAGTTTCTAGCACATTTTTCAAAACTATAGCGGATGTTACCAATGAATAGTTTATATAATGATGCTTTTTATTTAATTCTCACTAAAGCATTTGTATGTATCTGTCTCAAAAAGGAATAATTTTTGGTAAGAATCAAGATAAATAAATATTTAAAAAAATGAAATTTGTTAATGAAAAATTTAACAAATATTGAAATATTTTTTCTTAACATAGTACTATGAAAATGTTTCTTGATTTTACTATTTTTTTTTTCATTAAAAAAAATTCCTTTATTTTATAAAGAGCACGCAGAAAGTATATTTACTATCGTTTCTTCGCATGTAATAAGAAGTCCAATAATTCAAACAATGAATTTATTATTGTAAAATATGCTTAACATATTTTTGAAATTTATTAAAATCAAAGAGATAAATTGTTTATAAATAAATTTTTTGTAATTGTAAAGTTCACTTTTTTTAATTTTAAAATAATCTAAAAAGGACGTTTACTTGATAATATGCTTCATCCTTATTGAGGAAAAGCATTCTTATTATAATTAATTTTTTTTATTTAAAAATTTATATTTCATTTTCAAAATATCTTTTTAATTGGATATTAACCTAACAATGACCCGACTTTAGAATCTCTCAATTGAACGCCTGCCCTGTATTTTTTTTTTTTTTTTTTTTTTTGTAAATTTCTCAACTTTTATTTTGGAATACTAAATTTACAAATAATGTAATAATTGTAATAATTTAATTATTCTCATAATAATATCATGCATGTTAGAAAATTTTAATTATTCGCTTTTGTCAAAGAATTAAATCAGATTAATTATTAAAAAAATTCAGAATCGTTTATTATTCTTTTTAATCTTTTACGTCATTTTCTATATTTATCGCTTAAAAATAAAATTTTTAGGCCTTTTATCAATTTATGATCTTAACATCTGCCTTAACATTTCTCAAATTTCTTATAAAATTCGATTCTGTTGGCATGCAGAGATATAAAGCTTAGTATAGCATATAGAAACAGCAAATATTAAATTATTCCATAATCAAATATGAATTATTTGTTACAACTACGTAATTTGTAATTATTCAAATTTTTACATAACGAAATGTCAAAAATCAAAGCTAAGCAGTAACTTTAATAAATAAATGCAAAAAAGAAATCTATAATATTATTTAATAAATAAACACAAAATACAAATAATAAATAGAAAATTCCTTCAATTTCAAGCATCAAAGAAAGTTATTTTTCTAATCTTAGTGAAATCAAAGTCAATTGTTCGTAAAAGAGTAGACATCTTCATATCTCTGTTGTTACTGTGAAGGTAAATTTATCTAAAAAATACCCATTTTTTTTTTGAAAAATTAATGGTTCTAAGAAAAGGAAAATAAAATTCAAGGTTATCGAAGTAAAACATTTTCTGTAGCATTTTGAGACGTTTCAAGTTAAAGCACATTTTTTTATAGTAAGAAAATGTCAATATTATAAAATAAAATCGAATTTTAAAATGGTCTCTCGAGTTCATATACAAGCTATAAAGAAATGACAATCGGTATTTCTCCTCAAAGATTAATGTTTAAAACATTAGTTCATTCAAGGTTTTATTTCTGCTTAAAAACAATAGAAAATACGGCCTTATAAAACAAACCGTCTCTTAGACAATAAATTATTTTTTAAACTTTAGTGAAAAGATAAATGTTTCGAAGTTGATCTTAAAGATGAAGAATTTTACTGACCTGTATATATTAGATAAATTTGTTGAAATTATGTCATTTATTAGTAATCACATTTCTTTTATAATTATCTTGGAATTTATACATATAATTCGTCCGAAGTTGATACTGAAAAGTATTTTTATTATTCTCCGAACATTCATTGATTTTATCTCTTTCAGAAACGAATTGTTTCTTTTCAATTTTATGAGCTAAAAGATTCTCGGAAACGTATTTTAAATGCATAAAGGGAAGAAGATATTTTTTATAAAATTGCTATATAGACTTTAATGTATAAAAATCTATATGTTTCTTCAACTCTAAGTAGATAAATATTTAATCACTTAACTATAAACAATTAAATATGTTGTAAATGTTTAGTTCCGTCGAAGGTTATTATAAAAAAAATATTTCATATTATTAAAAAATAATTGTTGAAATAGTTAAGCTTTTATATAGAAGTCTACTTTAAAACACTACCGTTATAAGCCGTTAATATGTAGAGGAAAATATATCTAGTTGAAAAAACGCCTAAATGACGAGAATAATTATATGTTATATTCTTCGAGTCAATAAAAATGTAGATTAAAAATTATGAAGTCTAAATTTTTATGTAATATTTCTGTTTTATAAGTCATTTTTAATAAAATTTTGTTATACTAACATTTTAAACAAAAAAGTTAACACTTCTGTGACCAAAATCGTCTGAGCACTGCAGCTTGGAATTTTCCTATTTTTGATCAATCAACGGCCGTCTAAAAGAAATTATGGGTTTTGATTTGATGTTCTAATAATCTAAAATAGTGATATTCAAAGCTTCATAATTAAATTAATTTTATTATGACTATTTTTTGTTTAAAATTTTAATGTGCCAAGAATATTTCGCTAAATATAATGAATAAGACAGGAAGAATTATATAAGAATTTACATCCACATTTACTATAATTATTACTTTTTATTTTGTTATATTCTGAATAAAATTCTATATAGCATGTATTATTACATGGCATTCTTTAATAAAAGGAAAGAATATTTCATTTCTAAAGAAATTATATTCATAGCCCTTTTTGGTCACTATTAGAATGGAAAACATATTAAAAGGTTAGAACGCTTTTAATCACTTACGGACATAATCGAATTCAGTCATTTTATGTTTCTATGTATTCCTATGTCTATAAAAAATAATTGGGTCAGTAACAGTTAATTTGTGGCCCCTTGTAAAACAATATTCAAATACATTATTTTTAAAATTAAATTAAAGTACTTTAAATAATTCATAATTATTTATTGCAAGCAATTAGAGTAATGGATCAGTATAATAAGCATTTTATTTTAAAGAGATGGAACTCCGAATAATATAAAAAGTTTGTCATTTCTTACAAGCACTGTAATTTATAATTTCAAGAAAGTACTAAAATTCTTTTGAACTTACAGGAATACATTGCCATTTTCTTTCTAAAAACGTTTTTGAATTTCTTTTATGAGGAGATGGCAAACTGTCACATATTGACATTATACAAATTTAAACGTGTTGATATTTATTCTGTTTTTATTATAATTATTATAAGGCGAAACAAGAAAGAATATTTCACTTCCAAAGAAACTATATTTATAGCCTTCTATCAATTATTTATTTACAATTATTATTTTCTTATGAAAAGATTTTATAATCTCAGACGATAATTGAAACTCTGGATAAATAATTTCTGAAAAAATAAAACTGTTTTAAACCAAACGATTTGTTAAATAATTTATTAAATATTTTCAAATAATATGTGAATTATTCTTTGTATGGCGTTACTTATGAGAAATGTGTAAGATATTAATAAAGTTTTATTCTTTCAATAAAAGATTAGATACAACATCCTTATGAATATAAAAAAGGAACGTGCTAAAAAAATAGCAAGACGTGATAAAAGGGATTATATTTCCAGTAACTAACATTAAATCTAAATGCAAGAATATGTCAGAAACAAACAGAACTTGCGTTAACTGTAACTGTAATTCGTATTACATTTCCGTGATTGTTACTGAATTAGGAAATGAAATTGTAGCGACACGGGACCCATCCTAGTTTTAATTCAATTAGAACTACTACGATAACAATTACATGACTGCATTCAATCTGTTTAGTACCTACCGCTCCTCCTACGAATAGATAGATATTCGCTACTATTTCTAACATTTTCTGTCTTTCATTAAACAGAAAAGACATCCTCATCTTGTTATTATAATTATAATTCAACAATGTTTTTCTTTTGTGGAATAAATGGCTTTGTATTATATTTTCATTAGTGTTTTTTTTTTCTATCAGCATAAAATCAGATCGATTAAATAAACGATGCATTATCGATTTTGTCCTCCTTTTGCGGTTGTAAATAGTCATTGACTTTAAAAGAGTTTTCCTTGCCTTTTTTCGTATATTAAATATTGAAGAAAATAGTAAATCAGCTTAATAAAAATTTTAAAAAATGTAATTACGAAATAAAAGCTGAAGTTAAAATTCTTCTACGGAGCTAACCCTTTCTAGGGCCATGGGATGTATGCTTACCTCCAAATTCATCAATCTTAATAAGTTATATAAGCTGACTTAAGTTCGACAAATTTTTCAATAAGACAAATTCGTAGATTTCTTACTTAGTTATTGGCTAACCAAATTAATGATAAATCAAATTAAAGTTATCCATCTAATAATAATGAATCCTTTTTCTTAACTCAATCTTAAAAATATTTCAATATATCTTGATTAGAAAAAAAGGACAATTTAAAAAGTTAATAATTAAGGAAAATGTTAGGATAGAATGTTTTGATGGTTAAGTTTGAATTCCATCATAGCGTTTAAAAAAAGTATCACAGATAGAGTATCAAATTGAATTAAAAATGTTATAAAATTAAGTGAAACATTATAAAGAAATAAAATTAATGTCATTAAAAAGGTAATTTTTTTCTCTCAATATAACCAAAGACAATTTTGGTAAGATAATTGTTTTAGAAGATATAGACATCAATTTTTGCAGGCAAATCATAACGATTATTTATCTCGCAAATGTTAACCCTCTCTTAGAGTTCGATTAAAGTTTCTTTTAAAGCCTACTTTTTAATTTCTATTATATCTACCTTCCTCTGATTGAATGTCCTCTTTGGGGACATAGCAAACTATCTTCAGAACATTTCTAAGAAAATTTTGTAGTTGCATAAATTAACTATTCGAAGCTTTACATTCAATGCAGTTGTGAAACGTTCAACGAAGCTTTCCGAAATTCGCACGATCGTTTCTTTACTTTTGACTGTTGATATTCAACATTAAGTAAAAAGCGCTCTTCCTGTGTCACGTATATTAGTGCTACATTTATAAATATGTATATATAGACGATTATTATATAATCCTTTAGTACTAAATTATTTATACTATTATTATAGATAAGATAGTACTAAATCTATAGTCTATATTATCTATACTAGTGCTATACTATCATTAGCATTATATTAGCATATGAAGCCGGCGTTCTGACCTAGAAGTAGCGCGTCTTCCCCAGGATCTCGGCGTCCTTGTTCGGGCATGATTGTTCTCCCCCCCCCCCGGTATTCGTTTGTGAAGTGTGTGTGAAAGAGCCCCCCCCCCTTGTAAAAAGGGATTGTACAAGTAAGTGTGTGCGTGTCATCTTCAAGCCGTGTTCCTACGACCCGTGAAACTTAAGATGGGGTACGCTTTCCTCCATTAACCTTCTTTTGTGGTTTTCTTGGGCGCTTTGATGTCTGTCTAGTTTACCGACAAATTGTCGGTAAAATAGACAACATCAAAGCACCCCAGAAAACCGCAAGAGAGGGAAAACAGGGGAAAGTATGTTTCGTCGACAGACGGACAAGTCGTAGAAACACAGATTCATATGAGCTAGACTTCAGAATTCTGCCCTCGGGTGCTCAGGGGTCTTTACTCTCTGATGCTACTGCACCCCCGTTCCGTTGTAACGCGGACACAACATCATCATCATCAATCACTTAGTACCCTAAAAAGTCAATAACCTGGATGAAAAATTGGTACACAAAGATGTCTAGTATTGTTTATGTACAGTACCCTCCCGATTATCCACGGAATTGGGTGACGCGGCTGCCGCGGATAACAAAAATCGCGGATAATCCGAAAAAAGCTGAAAACGGGTGTAGCAAAAAGAGAAGTCATTCCAACTTTGAAAAATCGTTTTATGTACAATAAAACGTAAAAGAAACAGCAGGAAATGTTTAACGAACGTTTATTATTTTAGTATATCACTCAAAACTAACTTAAAATGCATTTTGTTAATGAAAACAGAAAAGTGCTTTGCACTTACGAGAGGCATCAAAGATGCACAGAAAAATTAATACATATGTACTGTTTTAATACTGTAATGTATTATGTAATTACAAAGGCATAATTGTAAAACTACACCTTTTCAATCAATCATTCAATCAAGAAATCAATCATTTGTGTTTGCTTCTTGCTTTGGAAGCATTTTTTCTTTGCTTGGAAGCAGAGAGAAAATGCGGCAGGCGCGGATAATCGGGAGTCTACTGTATCATGCTAAAAATCACACATGTATCTCAATGCTATATCACTTATAGCTTTCACTAACAGATAATTAACTGCGTTTTATAACACAAGAGAAACATTTATTGGAATTTCATCTATTTGAGGGGAGGTGCCTTTTTGAACTATCGTTTCCATGAACATAGAATCATAACAGTGGAAAAGTGTACAGTTTTTGGTACGTGGATGTTTAAAATGTGAAGTTTCCCCCAAATGTCGAGTTGTTTGACGATTACTATACTTTCTCTTTCAATATTTTGTGTGTGAAAAACTATTTATGCAAATTATTGCGCTTCCAACAGACAAAACAACTCATTAAAGCAATAAAATAAATTTTCATAAATAATTACACACAAAATAGGGCTTATGAATTCAATTTTTTCTATTACGCATACTCTTCAACTACATTTACTTTCTTTCTCACAGAATTCTCAACACCAACCACAGCAGAAACAACGCCTTGTCAAAACCTTTTATCGTTTGCCGCATTACCCCTTTCCTCTCGGCCTACTTTCTTGTTTGACCATCCTTTCCTGCCCCCACCCTCCCACGCACAAAACCAACTGGAAAGAAAAATAAAAGTTCTCTCAGGCCCAGATGACAAAGAGAGATTAAGTGATCCGTGTACTCACTGCCTTGTTCTCTGCAATAGAACGACCGTCATTCGCCTTTTACGAGAGTGCGCCACGTTCCCCCTCGCTTAATAGTGCGTGATATGGTATCCGCTGTAAAAGGTGCAGGTACCTGTGGGATCATCCGGGAATTTGGTCGAACAGAATCGGTCTTTATCGAATTTTCTGGATAAGGAGGGGGGAATAAGGCCATGGTAAATGATCGTGAGTAGTGATATGCTTATTCTGTCATTTTAAGATCAGAAATCGTTGGTCATGGTTACAAGGGAAGGAAATGAGTTAGACAAATAAGTTCGGAATGGAATTCAGTAAAAGGAAGGTACACCTTTAAGTTGTTCGTTCATTAAAAATCAACCAATCATCCATCAACATTAAAGCGCAAAACACAGCCAATTACGAGAAAATGGCCTTCGAATAATATAATTGATTTGTCGTCATTCCAGAATGTCCAGCCAGCGTTCCCTGGAAGGTATTGGTTTTGCAATTACGAGGTCAGAGTTCGTAGACCGACTAGTTCTTTTTTAAGATTTTCCGACAAAATTATTTCAAATTCAAATAATCAAAAATGTACAAATAATTTATATGAATATGCTATTACTTTTTATCTAAGAATAAAAGTTCGTTCATATATTATTTGAATTGTAATAAAATTCAATAATGATTATTAAACTTATAATAAATATTAAGAATTATTATTTTTTATTATTAAAAAGTATTATTTCAATTTCAAATCCCCACCCATCAACATTTTTTCATGAAAGACTGAGCTTGAGGATTTCAACAGAATCCAATTTTTTTCACTTTTATTTCAATACTTGTAATTTTATCAACATTTGTTAGGCAACATGCTATTTATGATTGCCGTGTAAAAAGGTTGGACTATTTTAATTTGTTTTCCTTAAGCGCATCTAATCTAATGAGTTGTTCACAAATTATCTGACGTCGTCTCTTCACAATGTTGGAGTAGCTTGAAATGATTAAGTCCGATGATGTCCCAAGAAGCACATGACAATAGTTTTAAAGGTTGCAGTTCAGGCTTTGCGACAGGTTCTACAATTACCTCTGTTTTTATCAATGTTCTTTTTTTCTCTACATTGTTAGATAAAATTAACGTCTCATCACCTGTAGCCATACAATGCACACACACACACACACAAATTTTTCATTGTACCATGCAATAACAGAAATGTATGATGCAGAGAGAGAGAAAGAGATGTTGTACCGAGCAAGGAAATGTAATCAAGATTTATTAACGTAGCGAAACTCAACTTAGACGTTCAGCTTTTTTATAGTACTGTCAGTTGTTATTTTACTTCAAAGATTTGTCAGTTTACTTCCATTTACAATACATCTGAAGACTATTCCAATCTTAGTTGATTTTCGAGTAAAAAATCACCATTCCGAAATCTACCAAACCAGAAGAATCAAACCAGGTCGTCAGAAGAATGACCTAAATAAACAATTCATTTTTAATGGTTTCAACACTGTCGCCTTTCCAAAATTCATAAAAAAATTATAATCGGAAATGAACTTTTTCAATGCGCAAATTTTAAAATTATGCCGTATTAAAAAATCAATCTTTTTTTTTTCAATATTCAATTGTATAGGAATAAAACGACGCAGAAACAGAAAGAACAAACTGAAACAAAACATTGGTATTCCCCTATAAAGTACACTCTGTCGCTATCTGAAAATAAGGTAAGGACTTTTGCAATAACCTGATATAATCCCATTAAAAATGCATAAATGCCCCAAATTCTCTGGAGAACATATGAGTGGAAAAAAAGAAGACGCATGGTTGATGACTATAAGTGGTGACATATTTTTTCGCCATATAAGTAGCAGAAATCTTTTGCTACGTTTATTTCACTTGTAAGATAAAATCAAGCCATTAAGCTGAGATGGCAGTGAGACATTAAGTGATCTTTGATTTTTTTTTCTTTAGCGAGTCATTTATGTCAGCATCTGCTTTTACTGTGTTTAGAATAATTTCATTGGAAATATATACGCATTTAAGATATTTTACTAAAAATGAATATAATGTAAATGTAGCATATTTTCTGAAGGAAATGGGTAGAGAAAAAAAAATGGTGACATTTATCTAGTATTTTAGTACCATAAATCTTTTGTTAAGTTTAATTTCAAAATTTAATTGTATTTATTTAAAACTTTCGTTTCTGAGAAACATGAAACGAAAAGATTGAAAACAGAGGCATTAAATGATCCTTGAATTTCTTACGATTTAGGGAAATTTATTAATATAAACATCTATGTTTATTACATTATTAGTTAATGATAGTTAATTGAAACTTAGGGAAAAAAGCAACTCGAATAAGTTTTTTTTCCCTACAAATGAAAATAAATTCTTTGAGTTGAAAAAAATATCGTTTGGATTTTTTTTTAAAGTTTCATTAAGGAACAGGCTATCTCTAAAATTCCTTAGATTCGTGTTGGATTTAATTATTAAGTGTAAAATTAAATTAAATAGTAATTACATTTGAGCACTGAGAGAAGTTGTCAGTACTTCAGTATCGCGATTTAATTCACGACTTCACTCTTTTTTTTACTTAATAATTAAAATAAAGTTCCTATTTTGTATGCAATTTTAATTAAAAAAAATCCAAACGTATTATTCTTAAACCGCTACGCTTTCATCGTAAGAAATACTAAAGGTACTTTACAAGAAACTAACCATGAAAGAATATATTTCTCCATATGTAAGAACAAGCCTAAAACTTTTAATTCAGAGCTTTCCCATTAAGTTTCTGAAAAAACATTCTGAAACTAACTTGTTAGGTTAATATTATTTTTTAACATATGTTTCAGTCAACTTAAATTTAAATATCCGAAATAATGAGATCCGGTCCTAGTCCAAATAAGAAAGTGCAAGTAAGGTTTAAGATCTGGTACTTTTGTTTAATTATACTACTTGAGTTAACATATTGACTTAATTAAAACACTGCGATATTTTGCTTGAAGAGGAGCACTCGCTGTAAGTGTTTTGCTTTTTAATTTAATATTTAAGCAGTAAAAAAAAATATTAGTGGATACTTATTCCGCGCCCATAATTCACTGACAGAGGAACCAATTTTCAGAGAATCTCCATGAAACTGAAAAACTTACTCGCATGATTCTTAATCAGGAGAAGTGCTCTTTCTGGAAAAATCAACTAAGCTCCGACTTTATAATTCTGTTTATTTTCAGTCTTGAATACATTATGTTTCTTTGTTTTTTTTTTCATGTGAGAAAGTCTTTCTTAAATATATAAAGGATTTTCATTAGTGTACATTTTAAAGTTGATGAAATAATTTCAAAAATTCATTAAAATTTTTCTTCCATTGTATTAATTTAGCAGAATAAAATAGAGTGGCGTTACTTTAGAAAGTATTTTTTTAAATGTTTGGTTTCATTACTGCACTATTTCTTAATCATTCGTGCAATAATTCTTATTCTTAAAATTGTTAACAAAATAATATTTTATATGACTATTTCTATTATATAGTGGCCATTTACACCACCAAGCACCTTTTGTGTTCGGATTAAAAATGGTATAGTTTTCTTTTAAATATAAAAGCATTTTTAATTTATTTTACTTAATGCCTATGTAGTTCAAAGAAAAAGTTGTTAAGAGTTTAATATATTCGATGCCTTAGCTTAGTAAAAAACAAAATATGAGAAACATGTTAGATAGATGCTCTTAATTAACTGATACCTTGTTGAATTGTAGAGAGTTTAATAAAATATCAACATTACAGTACCAAAAGTTGATTAGCAGCCCATGGTCTTTATTTATTAATTGCAGGTTAATTGTAAGCCAAGTTAAATATAACCCCAGGTTTCCATTAGAGTTCCACAAGTTCATTAGATCATTTCATTAGGGTTCAATTAGAATAAAAAGTTAGTATGATTTTCATTATGGTTCACAACTTCATTAGATCATTTCATTAGGGTTCAATTAGAATAACGAGTTAGTATGATTTTCATTAGGGTTCACAAGTTCATTAGATCATTTCATTAGGGTTCAATTAGAATAAGGAGTTAGTATGATTTTCATTAGGTTTCCACAAGTTCATTAGATCATTTCATTAGGGTTCAATTAGAATATGGAGTTAGAGTATAAGAGTTAGAATTTTAGTTAAGAATATAATTTTGAATAATATTACTGCGTTCGGAAAGAATTTTTTTTTAATAAATACTTATTTTTCGAATTTTTGTATGCATTAGATAGATTAAACATCTATGAGACAAAAATATATGAATTAAATGCCAAAAATGCTTTGAAAATAAGAAAAAAAATATGTTTTTGGTTAAAAAAAAGATGTAAAGCAAAAACTTTCTGAAATAATTTGTTAAATGTTTCACAGGTAACATACGAAACATTTTCCTGACTCCTAAACTAAATAATAAATTATATTTCTATCTAGTTTCTTATTACTGGAATTCTATTGATAAGTAACAAGATTTTTTTTTCTATTTGCTTTATGAAGCGTTGATACAATAATAAAATTTCTTTAAATGAGCTAGTTGTTTGTTCTGCAATTCTCGAGCACAAAGAACATATTAAGGAATTATTGTTTTCTTGTTCCAAATTTGAGCAACAAATATGAGATTTTAATATGTAGAGTTTGAAATTGTATTTGTGTATATGACGTTAAAATAGCAGATTAGAATTTCAGAAAAAAGCATTTAAAGATGCAAAATTTCATTAAAATGTAAATTATGGGAAAACAAAATTGGCCACAAATTTCCAATGAATAACTGTAGAAAAACATTTACTATTCCAAATACGATTACAACAGATTTTACATCATAAAATGAATAATAAAATATTCGATATGTTTGGAAAAAATCGAATTTTTAATGTAGTATTCTGCTTTAAAAATTCAAAAAGGTTTTAATGGGGAACAGATGCCTAACAAGAGATGCTGCAGTGATTGAGGTAACTTTTCTATCTAATTCCATTTCAAGGTTCATTTTCTAAGTTCTTCTCTAAGTTTTTGATTTTGTTATCACTGGGCTTTTGCCTTCAATATAAGTTAATTTCTGGCTTATTCCAGCATATATGCTATATCTTTCGTAACATGCAGTGGCATAAATTTAATTTTAAACAAGATAGATAAATGATTAATCAATAAATTTTCAGAAGAAAAGATGGATTTTTTTAATTATAAATCTCCTCTGAATTGTATAGAACTTATATTCCATAACACGGTTAAAAACACCTGTCAGGACCACGTGATTCTATAAATTTTAATTCAGATGGTCAGTGTAAATATATTTATTTTTAAATTACCTTACTAGTCTACAACTTAACAATTTCAACTTACGAAACTCGCAGCATACGCTTACAACACAAAGTTTGAATTTAATAAAGACGTGAGATGAGATATCTAAAGATTTTAGATTCCAGTATATATTACAAACGAAAATCCGACTCTACAAGAATTAATACAATTAAAAAATTGCAAAATGTAAGAAATAATACTTCATAAATGTACATTCATTTTATTAGAACCGTTTATTGTACATAATTCTCAAAAGAGTAGTATTAAATGAATCGTATACGATATTTAATTTCTTTAGAAAGAAAAATGGCATCATAAACAATGAAAGAAATAATTTATTAAAGATTGAAAAAAAACCCAGACTTAATTTACCGGAGTTGCAATCCATTAATAAGCCGCAGCAAACGATAATTCTCAAAACAAACTGAAGTGTAACCACTCGTAACTGAAAGTTAAAAAGTCCCAACTTGGGATAGTCAAACATCTAGTAATGACTTCTCCGTCTCGCTCCAAGAATCTTGCCGTAATAAAAATGAATAATGAAGACTTATTTTCCTCAAGTTTTTCCGGAGTATACATTACGGGGAATGAGCTGTTTGGTTAGCCCTTTAACGAGATCCAGTCACGCATCCGTAAGGTTTCCAGAATTGGGGAGGCGTGACCGGGTTACAACTTGTGACTGGCTGTTGCAGAGCTAATGGGTTTATGCTATTGGAGAAATTAAAGGAATTGTTTGCCTGGACCTGGTCCTATAATAGTTGCTTCACACAGTGCTACGGGACAGTGGAGAGTGCTTTGTGGTAAATGAGGTCTCAGACGTGCAGTAAAAGGTGGTTGGTTAAGTTTTGGAGTAAATTGTTGGGGCAATTTAACAGATGTTCGGTTGGTGGTATTTGTGTGGTGAGTTTTTGGTGTGGAAGAAAAAATCTGGTTTATGCATGGTTGAGTCTCAAATTGGGTGGCAAATTCAATTCGAGTTTAATAAGAGAATGATTAAGTAAGTTTATAAGAATAGAATCTTTGAGAACGAAGTTTCCGGAAGATAATGATAACATTTGGAGTTCCATTCACTAATTATTATTGGTAATAAAGAATTACTTTTATTTACTTATACTTCACAGTAAAATTTCCGCCTCCCAAGGGAGATTTCTTATGAAAGTTTAGTCATAAAATGCAGGTTCTTAAAATTCTTTTTATCCACGTTTTTTACAATAATAAATACCTGTTGACTGTACACTAGTTTATAAACTTCAGAAACTTTAAATGCTAAGCTATCCAATAAAATTTCATTTTAAAATACCTTCAAACAGTAGAATAAAAACTGAGTTGAAGTCCAAATTCAAAAATAATCTAATCCGTTAATAATAAATATTAACGCTACCAAATATATAATAGATAATTCGTGAGTAAATACATTTAGACAAATAATGATACATTTGTTTGTACAATGGCACATTTTAAGCGTATTTAAGAGGTTTCATTAATTAGAAGGCGCCTCACATCTTTTTCTTCAGGATGGCAATTCAATGTTCAAATGTAGTTAGCTTACTTCCAAATCTGTCTTCTTTTTCATATTTTGACTATTTGCTGACTAAGAAAGTAGAGCAAGTCCAATTTTGAGAATATAGCGATTTATCAGATTCAAACTAATAATCCATTTTATTTCAATTTTATATATATATATATATATATATATATATATATATATATATATATATATATATTCGAGCGACATTCTGTAATTTTTCATTTTAATTTACAAAACAAAACTCCAAAAAGTTTATTTGTTATTCCTTGTTCAGTGACTTTTAAGATTAGTTTTCCTTCATGAAATGACTATAAATGAAATATTAGTAACTAGTCACTTTTGACGACCAGTTGGCTTGTAGTTTGTATTGGTTATAGTTAATTTCAGTTAAATCGGTTAGATATAACTTCATGCCTATGATTATATTGAACTGATAAACAATTTACTCGTCTTATATATGTTCTGTTTATTGTATACACGGATTTTTCTTATAGAAATTAGTCCCATGAGATCACAGCGATATAAAAAACGTAAATATCCTGTTGATACTGTAACTACATCTTTTAATTAGTAATTATTATTAATTTCAACTAAATTTTAATCTAAAATGAACACATGTTAACCAGAAACCTTCTCCTTCAGCTCTCAACAATGGGAGAAAAACGAGCGATTAAATATTTGATATAATGAAAACGATCGGAATTTCAGAGATATAAATTAAATCGTTGTTGGAAATAAGGCAAATGACATTTTTAAAAAATTACTAAAATTCAAAAAAAAAAAAATCACCACGGTTATTCCATTGGTTTCATTAATAAGAACATTTTTTTTTAATTTTGAAACTGTATGAAATTTACTTTTGTGCAGTAATATTCTCGGAAATACTGAGGAGAAACACCAAATTTTCTTTGATTTTTAATTGATTAAAATTTTAATTACCATTTGAAAATTTATTTCGATGCACATATTAGCCTTCACCAAGGTATATATGTGCCAATCTGATAGATGTATATCAAACAATCTGCCCTGTAGAATGCCAAAACACATACCATTATTATTATTAGACTAAAGAACTCCCCGATTATATAATTGGATATAAAGCAAGTACAATCTAAAAACTGGATACTATTTGCTTAGAAGCAATACTCTAAAACATATGTGCAATAAAATATCATTATTATGCAAGGACGCATGCTTGCTTTAATTTTATGAATATAAATTATTTTTCTATTTCGAACACCTATTTTTCAACAGTCTTTTCGATGTTTATCCACAATCAATAAAGTGAAAAGCTAGGATAACTAAATATATCACTCAAATATCTAATTAACTGGATTATTTATATCATCCGCAGGATCATTACAAAAAAATTTGAATTTTTTTTAACAAGTCAAATGTTTAACACAATTATCACCAATATTATATTAATTATCAACTTTTTTTTCCACTTTGTAGTTGAATAATTTAGGTGTTAACTCATGGTCATTAACAAATGATTGATGGCACAACCGAAATAACTTCGAAAATCTCGCTTTCTCTCTGATATTATTATGTTACTCTATCGGTAAAAGACCGACCACAATCCTCCTACCCTTAAGTTTGATGGATTTTCCACCGTCCTTGAAACCATCTCTTTTGAAATTAAAGAGTTATTTTTATTGAGTGGGTATTAAAGTATTCGTTAAATATTACACGAATGTCAAAGGTTTACCAGGAATAACTTATCGGGTTATTTTTGACATCAATATCTATCATTAGAAAGATATTTTCTGAATGATCAATAATAAGAGTGTTCGGCAAAAATTATAGAAGTATCTATTTTGGGAAGATTTATCTCTCATCTTTTGTTTTTTTTTTCCTTGCGTTTACCGATAAGAGACACTCTATTTTCGTATTCGAAGCCGATAATACTTTATGGACTGTTTTAATGCTTTAGAATTCGAGAGGATTATTTGGTAGCCGCTTTTAGCTTCAGACGAACTATGGCGTAATTACGTAAGATAGATTTTTCCGTCAGACGATAATCTGTTACTCACCTTATTTTTTTTTTTTTTTTTTTTTTTTTTTTTTTTAGAATCGTTTTACTAAAATCGTTAGAAAATAGTTGTGTCTAAAAATATCAGAAAAGTTTCAAGCACTAAAGCATTTGTTCAATATTTTTTCGAGAGATAAAATATTAAACAAATGCTTTAATAAAATGATTATTTTCATAAAGGAAAGATTTTTAAATAAACTGCGAAATTACATATTGTAATAACCGCTTTTTCCAATCAAGTGGCTCACTCATATTAATAGATTTATTTTTTTGATTCAATTGATTGAATTATTTTCAGTTATTAGTTCAATTTCCTGTTTAATTTAATTTAAAATAAAGGCGAGCAATTAAATATAACAGTAGAAAAAAAGATTTATAAGACCTTATCAATTCAAAGCAAAGTAAAATAAAATAAATTTAAGAAAATGAATCCGAAAGTTTCATGCTTTAATTTCGAATAATGAACAAAAATGTACAAAAAGGCTTTACTTTGCACAAGTCACTTTTGGCGATCAACTAATTCATCTATTATATTCATAATTTTATTTCTGATCCAATATCACTTATTAATTTAAGCATTAAATCAATTAGCAAAACTTATTTTTCTTTATGCTTTTTTGATTCAAAGAAAGGTAGAAATAACCTGAAATAGTAAATGTTTCAATCTTTAATTAAAAATAATAAACAAAGACAAGAAAAGCTGATTAAGAAATGCAAATGAACCACAAGGAGATTATGTTATAATTATATTTAAGAATTAATGAAAAAATTTGAAATTAGAAACAAAATGACTTAATAACTGCTATCTTTAAAATATTTTTAAGCTGAAGAATATATTAATTGAGCCAAAAATAAATTTCATATCATTTTGAAATCGAATGAAAAGAATATGATTTAAATATTTGATGAAATAAAGCAAACGATTTAATTTTTATTATAATAATAAAAAATGCTGTTGCAAATCATCTAAAATATTTTTAAAAATTTATTTGAAATTTAAAAAAATATAATTAAATTTAAAATAGAATGAAATTCCTTTTTAGATAATATTTTTGACATTCAAAGCAGAAAAATTCCGAAATTTGGCTTAATTTTAAACGAATAAAACTATAGTTAAAATAAAAACAAATCACTCTAAGTTTGCAATTGTATTCTCCAGAGTATTTTTTTTTTCCAGTTTGGTAACTTTACCCTCAATGATTCTGTAGAGCGCCAAAGTACACACAAACATTCCGTTTTATTATTAGCAGAGAAAACATTTTTTGTGAGAACTGTCAAAATGTCTTGTATTTTGTTCTATCTGAGGTATTATGATACTGTTTAAAACAGAAGAAAGAAAGAAAGAAAGTTGTTTTATAAACAATTTTTTTAAGTTGTTAGACAAACAATCATTTCCAAAAGGACTGCGACAACAGCGGATAAAACGACATCATTCCGATGTTTTCGTTCAAGGCAGGAATTTTGACCCGCTTTATGTAAGGAAAGTTGTATTTTTTTTAAAAAAAATCCAATGTAAACTTAGAATAAAAACATGGCAGATTCAATAGACGCATTTTGATTATCTGTTGACCAAAAAGGTTTGAAAATTATGAAAAAACGAAAGTTTTTATTTAAAAAAATCTAGTTTGTGGCTTATTTAAATATGATATCATTAAATAAATATTATATAACAATTCCGGATACTTTAAAGCTTGAAAATTTCAGAAAACATTAGCTGTAATAATTCTATTATTATACAGGATGCACTCTAATTGAGACTCAGTAATTAATTTTTGAATCATTAGAGATAGGCATTAATTTAGCATTAAATTCTGTTTGTAAAATGTTCTTAATGACGTAAAAAATACAAATAAAGAATATAATAATACAAATAAAGACTATGAAATAGAAATAAAAAGTATAACACAAAAATGAAGAGCTATTGTTCAAAATCCTGAATATTTAAATTGATCTCCAAAGAACCGAAGAACTAAAGCCTGCATTCATAAAAAATGATTTTTCGTATCCAATCAAAATTGCTGTTTCGTGAGAAATGATCGGAATGAACAGATAAACTAACTTTCACTGACTACTAACAAGCTATCACTTATTTCAAACATAATAAATTGTACGAAATTTTATCATTTTTTCATAAGATAGTAGAATTCTCCTGAGACAAATTTTTCGGGCGTAATGGCAAAAGCGCTGATTGTCAACATATCTCACGAATACAATGCGAGTTGTATTTGTTGAAACTATATTATGCCACACCCACTCATTTTCTTGCCAAAAGGAAACTTATTTTTGATATACGCAGCAGTTTCTGAAAACATCATTAATTTTTTTTTATCTGTTGTACATGTAGCTATACATTAACATGAAGTATAAAAATTCCTGTTTGAAATACAATATGGATTGCGAAGGTAAGATTGGATTGGTAGGATCGAATAATATATTAACATCTTTTACTATGAAATAACATTTTTCGTTTCGATGTATACTTCTCATTTTTATATATTGTGACCTAATAATTTATTCCAAAACCAGTAGAGAGTGTGCTTCTAAATGGAAAAATATTCCAAATGAGGTAAATAATTATATAGATGCTATATAGTTTTTAGATAATCTTTCCCTCCCTCCTTGTCATATTAGCCGTATTTAGTAAAATATGCTTTACACACTAAAACTTTAAACAAAAATATTACAGTTTTCTGCGAATAATGCTGACTGAATTATGAAACTTTGAAATCCAATAATTTAAAAGATTTTAGTTCATTTCAGTGATCATGTCAATGATATTCACAAATCAAACCATGCCTTTTCATCGATGCGGTCATTGATTTATCTGTATTAATAATAAAAATGAATGTGTGTGTGTGTTTGAGAGAGAGAGGGAGAGAGCGTTGCCGTTGTACAGGCCAAACTGTTTAACTTACAGCCACCACATTTGGCACATGTATATTTGGGATGGGGAGAATATACACCTTCCAGTAATTTTTGAAATAGAAATTTAATTAACTAAAAATTAAACTGAATTTTGGTATTTTTCCATGCTAACTTCCAAAAAAACAATGCAGCCCTAAAATGATTTTCACATCATCTTAAAATTCAAACTACTATTATCTCTTCAATGATACTAATTTAATATTAGCGCGAATTTTTTCTGTATTTTGGCAATGTTTAGAAAATACTTTTTGCCTCATTTCTAACACTAGATTATATTGCTGATTCAAAGCGTTTTCAGTGTTTCATCTAATTGAGTAATTTTCTACTATTGATGAAAGTTAAAGATGAAGAATTCTATTTAAAATCTACGTAATTTTACATGACGAACAAAAAGGTGAATGAGAAATTTAGAAGATAGTTGAATTGGCTATTTACATATTTAATAGTTCTATGATGTTATGGGTTTGGTCTCCATTAGATAGATTTGCATACACAATGAGCATGAACCTATGTAAATCAATTAAAATAAAAGTGCTTCAATAACTGGTAGTTTGGTAGAATCATGGACATGAAGTTATATCTAAATGATTTAACTAAGTTTAAATATAGCTAATATCCACGGTGAAACAACTGGTCACCAAAGGCTACTAGTAATTAATATTCTCTGCTAACTACTGCTCACATGGGCGGCTAGTATAAAATAACGGTAAAGTATCAAAAATTGTTTTTCCTTCGAAATGATTGTTGCTGTCTTTAAATTCTCTTGTACAAAATATGCAAAAGTAAATTTGCATTATCAGAAAATTTATTTTCAAATTCAAAACGCTTCTAAATGAATTGTACAGATAGAGAAAAAATCATTTTTGAAATGATGATTCCGTGAAACATAATAAGCACGATTTTGTGAATTCGGCAATTCAAAAAAGAATCAGACAGGCTAGATGGATGCTACCCAGTATGTAATGCATATATTACATTTTGTTGGAATATTTCAAAGTCGTTATATTAACATGAACGTGATTGCTGAGAAACGAAACAGGCTAAATTGATGAAACTCGGAATATATTTATATTTCCGAAAGTATAGACCTGTATGAAATTTTGCGTCGAAAGAATTCCTTCTGTTTGTTTATATGCATATATGGGATAAGAATAAGACATAAAGTCAGATAAATGAATTTTGGTTCGTGATTTTTAATAAAATGTAGATCAAAGTTTACCATTGAGATGATTTATGTTTCTAAAAATCTATATATATATAAAATGGTTACGTACGTGGCACAGAAATAGAGCTTATTACTAATTGTTAAATGGCAACAGTCAAATATAAACAAAACATTTCAGACTACTTAATAATGATTTTAACTTAATATTAACTTTAATAATATTTTGAATTCAGTTTGATATACTACATGAAACAAAGTTTTGATGGGATTCAAACTCTCTGTCAATACATTCATACATGTACTCTTGCCAATTATTGAATCCATAGTAGAATTTTCACTCCTGCTTTTATTAAATATTACACTTTGTTATTTGCAGTAAACTATTTTAATCAAATTCATGTGTTTTAGTAGAATCAAATTAAAAGGTGAAATGTTGTTATTAATTCAACACCCTAAAGAGCCGATAACATAAGCGGAAAATCTAATATAATTATATATATATATATATATATATATATATATATATATATATATATATATATATATATATATATATATATATATATAGGAACACTAAAAGAATTCATCTGAATTAACAGATTGGGAATCTAGAACTCTTTAGAATTTTTTAATAAACGTTCTTTTAATTTACCTAAATAAAGCAACTATTCATAACACAAAATAAATATTCATATCCCCCATTTCACAAAGACAAAAGAATTCCAACAATTTTTTTGTCATTATTTGTGCCCACCGGCTTTTCCATTTCGAACGCATTTGGATCCATTTTGAATTTTTATTTCTCAGAATTCTTCGAGTGTGTTAAGAGTAAAAATATGCGACAAATTCCTTTCTCACAGCTCTTTTTTTTTTTTTCTTTTCTTTTTCTTCTTTCTTCTTCTTCTTCCCAAAAACGCACTTCCAATAAAAGTAAATTAAAATAATGCTCTTTGAAATCGGTGGATGTTTTCTAAGCTAAGAAAAAAAGGATAAAAAAAAAGTCTCTCCAGGATCAAAATGGCTTCCAGCGGAATGCCCAACTCCCACGTCTATGTTTATAATGAGCTGAGACGGCGGCGTTCCTCGTAAGGCTTAGGGAAGAAAATTCTAAAGGGAATTTTCCTGTGGCGTTGCCACTGGACTTTTGAAATACTGGGACATTTTCTACAGACGTTAAGGAAATCTACTGCCTCTGATCCCTGAAACGGGAGATGTTAACGACGAGAAAGTTCCGCTGAAATGCTCGAATAAATCATGACAAGAACTCTTAGTTCCCTGCAGTTTTATTTTTATTCTAAATTTTCGAATAAATAAGTGTTTCTGAAATATATATACTTTCCAGTAAAGCAATCTTATCAAAGGCTTTAGTGGAAGAAAATTTAAAATATCTTGGAAAATATAAGTTAGGGTTTGCTATTTCTGTTAAGGTACACTTTTTTCGTGTTATTTGCTGCCAATAATATGAAATGGTGAAGTAAAAATCAAATAACTAAGTTTCTTTTTATTTGCAATTGGATTTTGAGATTACGAAACACAAGAGACAGCAAATGAAAATTAAATTTTTGAAAGAATTGAAAGAAAGAAAACCTGATAATAAATTTCAAGATTGATTTCCTTGAAACTTTCTCGCATATTTTCTAAAAACTTGTTTGTGTATTATTAACCGCATTCCATTAGCGAATAATAGTTACGAAACGGCTTATTAGTATGCAATCATTGGCGAGCAATTGTTACGATAGAGCTTATTAGTATGCAATATTTGGTAAGCAATAGTTACTTTAGAGTTTATTTGTATGCAATCTTTGGCGAGTAATAATTAAACAATTGCTTATTAGTATGAAATATTTGGCAATTCATCAATACGATGTGCTTAGTACTCAAATACATACATTGGACGACTTTTTTCCAACAGGCTGAATTCGTCTTTTTTTCCAAATCAAAATTTGTCATAGAACTACAATAGTAATAAAAAAATCGCATACAAAATTCCGTATATTTAAGTCATAGAGTTGACGAGTTCACATGCTTATGAAACTATAGACCGAATAGATGGTCAACGCTTTGACGGATTTGGTTCCAAACTTGATACATATCTACTCCTTAAATATTAAATCTGTGCATTTAATTTTGGCCATCTGGATCTCTTCGTTTTGTAGTTATTTTGTTAAATTATATTTAGACAGCCAAACTTCCTCTGAATGAATTTCGTTCACATTTGACTAGAAATCTACACATTTGGAAACAACCAGATTCCATCTGCTTATGTGGAAACAAAATCATATACCAGATTTCATCTGCTTATTTAGCAACAAAACCATATACCAAATTTAATCTGCTTATTTGGCAACAAAACCGTACACCAGATTCCATCTGCTTATTTGGCAACATAATCATATACCAAATTTAATCTGCTTATTTGGCAACAAAACCGTACACCAGATTTCATCTGCTTATTTGACAACAAAACCGTACACCAGATTTCATCTTCTAATTTGGCAATAAAACCATATACCAGATTTCATCTGCTTATTTGGCAGCAAAACCGTACACTAGATTTCATCTGCTTATTTGGCAACAAAACCATATACCAGATTTCATCAGCTTATTTGGCAACAAAACCGTATTCCAGATTTCATCTGCTTATTTGGCAAAAAAACCATATACCAGATTTCATCTTCAAACTATTTGTGAGTTCTCTGGACTCACAGACAAACAGAAATAATTTTTTAAAAAAAAATGTGTTTTTAAATTCACAGAGAAGTGAAACTTTGAGATTCTTCAAAATTCGGAGCAGGAATTTTTAAACAAATGCAGTACTTTCTCTTCGTTTACGAGATTGTAATTACAAGATGGATGAAATTTGGTACTCAAATTTAACATCTATTTTTAATCCCGTTATCAAATTTTGAATCAAAATCATCAAGTTTGGGGTGGGGGAAGTCATCGTCTCCCTATTTTGGTAAGTATTTCCGCATACATATAAACGCGATAACTCAAAAGTGTAAAAAATTAAGTAAAATGTGTGCTTCATTTTATCTTCTAATGTGTAAATTCTTATCAAATTTTGAATAAAATCCGTCACGAGATTGATCAACTTTTGGGTTAAAACGGCTTAAATAAATCATCCTGTTATTAAAATTGTACATCTATATGAAATTCTGATTTCAACCAATCTATAAAAAGGCGATCAAAATACATACTCAGTACTCTTAATATTACAAATAATTTATAATATATAATTTGCATATTGAGGTATTTTTCATAAACTTGTTCATATACCCGCTATTAGGAATTTAAATACTTTAAAGCATAATATTGTTAATGTAAAATCTACTTTTTATAGATTTTTAGAATACGCACAATTCTTTTACATTATGCTACATAACTTGGTTGATTTGTAACCGCTTGTAAATGAAGGGTACATCAGTTATTTCTTTCAGTTCCTTTTGTCATTGTAAATAAGTACTTTTAAGTAATAAAATTTTTTAAAAAATGAAATAAAAATTTCAAAAAATAATGGTTGAATTGATCAGATTCAGATATTCCTGCATTTCAAAATCGTCTGCGTTAAATTCTTTCTTCCACCTTTTATTTTCAAAATAAGAAATATCCAAATGATTTCAATATGCATCAAAAAGTTTTGTATTTTTTTTTGTTTCTATTTTGCAATTAATCTATATCTATATCTATACTTATAATAAAGCTCAATGTGTGTGTGTGTGTGTTGGCGCTCTACAGGCCAGGTCATTTGACATACAGCTACCAAATTTGGTATATGTATACCTTAGAGGTCGGAAATGTGCACCTGGGGTCCCTTTTTTTGAAATTTTAATTAGAATTTTAATTATTAATTAAAAACTAACTTTCCCGCCAAAAAAAAAATCTTCCATTTTCCCCACCGCCAACTTTTCTACCAAAATAATCTTCCATTTTCCCCACCGCCAACTTTCAGTTATTTTTTTCTCCCAACAGAATTGAGGCTAGGGTTAACATTTTTCGGCGGATTATTTCAAACGATTCTGTTTATTTTCTTAATGTTTGATGCATTTAAAAAAAACATTGTTAATTAATCCATGTTTCAGATTCTGAAGTACTTTTGAATTAAAATATCACAGAATAAAGGAAATTAAAAATATATAATCTGCATAGCGTTACCCCAACTGGCGTAGAAAAATTCACGCATTTGCGTTAACGTAACTGGCGAAGAAAATTCACGCATGCACATTGTTTCTGACTGTTGACTATACAACCAACGGATGATTTAAATTATTTTTAGGTTAGTTGCATGCTTTTGTAAGTAAATTGTATTTATGTTAGTTATATATTTTTTTGTATATGCTTATAGTTTTAAGTACATCGTTTTTAAGTAGTTTTTTTTAAACCTGTTTTCGATCGATTATTTTAAACTATTCTTTTTATTTTCTTAGTGTTTGATGCATTTAAAATTAAAGATTGTTAATGAATCGATCTGTTCATGATGAATATGAGAAAATTCTGTTGACAAATTCTTGAGATATTACATAAATTAAGAAAGATATTCTTTAGTGCCCATAAAGTTTAAACGCTCAGTGACTCTATTATCAGTAATCATATTATTTAAAAAAAATGCTTTGTTTCAGTAAAAAATATTATTATATTAATTGCAGATTAATCATTTACACTTTAATTTAAAGCATAAATTCTACGAGGGGTAACAGAAAATTAGAGAGATACATATGACGTTATGACTGAAGGCCTTTATAATATTATGAGTGAATTATATGACTATCAAAATTTGAAGTTTTAAAATATTTTGCTGAAGTATCTATTAAAGTTGGAATTGCATAAAATATTTAATTATTAAAATTTTAACGAACATTAAGATTGGCGAACCGGCTGGTCGCCAAAGGCGGCTAGTTAAAAATAAAACTTCTTTTGAAAAACATTTTAAAGGAAATATACTTTTAAAAGTATATCCTTACCAGTTATATGCCTTTAAATCTAAATTACAGCAATACATTCGTTTTATCAAACTGGAAAACATATTTTAGATGGTTACTATACATCAATAGGCGACTGTGAAAGTATTTTTCCATTAGTTATAAAATTTTGCATATTTTTTATGACAATTTGCCTGTTTAAATTTCAAATAAGATTCAAAAAGAAATGGAACAAAATGAGATGAAAACATGTCTAGACACAATAAATACAATTAAAATTGTTTAAAGCAAAAATTTATTCAAAATGTGTTAACTGAATAAATATATTCAAAGTGAGTTAAAATAACTAACTTAAAATTGTTCGAAGTAAAAATATATTTAAAATGAATTAAGACCAAAATAACTTTGTTGCATTTTAAATTATTTATTTAGATATTATATGAAAAGTTAACTTTAAATATGCAAATTCCATTAAATTTAAGCAAGAAGACTATTGAAACTTTTTAAAAAGTAACTACTTAATATAATATTACTATACATCATCCTTTGTGTCTTAATATGTACATTAAAAAAATGATAGTTATTCATGTCATTAAGCCAAAACCTTAGTTTTGATTCTTTAATTTTTCTAATAATTTCTTTTGATACATGAACGTTGATATTCAACATGCGTTTTCTAAGATATATTTTTATATGTTTAAATATCTAATTTTGCACAATTTTCTTAGAAACTTATGGTGCAAACCATATAAACTCTTAATATCTATTTCAATTCCGAAGGAGAAATATTTTTTTAAAAAAAATTACAATCTACTTTGAAGATTTAAAAACAGTCATATATATATATATATATATTTGTAAATCTTCTATAGAACTAAAGGAAGAAAAAAAACCCTTTGATCGGGCTGAATTGAAAATCGAAAAAATAGCCGATAATAAATAGTTTTTCATATTTTGTGAGTAAAACATATTTAACATTGGAAAAAAGCACATTTTTTCCCCCTTTCTCTCATACGAAATATATGGGAAATATTGAAATTGCCAAAAAATTCGAACTCGAGTTTTTGACGATTCTCCACATCTCGTACCTTCTCAAGTTCGAAAAACACATTTTTGGCGTTATGTCTGTGAACACGAAAACTCAAAAATACTTTGAGCTGGAATTTGATATATGGAATTACGAATTTATAGATCTCTATCAGATTTTGAACAAAATCCATTCACAGAAAGTTTACCTCTCTGTCTAGTGGTTCCAGTACAAACGAACTCGATACCAACAAATCGCAAAGAACTAGATATATGAAATTTCATATGCAAGTCTGGCATCTCAGAAATAGATATTTATGAAATTTTGAAGCATATCCGCCTAAGCCTGAAGTATGACCGTTTAATGGTTTGTATTTTCGCATAAATAGCAATGGCAAATAATTGTCCCCTCGGAACAATTATTAGCCATTGTCACATTGGGGTCACGTGATGCTCCTGAGATAGGCGCGACCTTCTATTGTGCGTTAGTCTCGTTTGAACGGACCTTAATTCCGTAAATCTACAAAACGAGAAAGTGAAAGCAATTATCTGTTACTCGATAATTTAGTGGATTTCACCGTAATTAAATTAAAGAAATAATGGAATCAAATCGTTTGGTGTCACATCGACGTGACACGCATTTACGAATGCCGTTTAAATTAAATACATATTAACTTCCGCAGAGATATGGTCATATTTTATTGCTAGCCAGCAAATGCGTAAAGAAGAGCAAAATTAATGTAGAGCTCATTAAGTAACTATTAAATAAGCCATTCAATTTCTTTATAAATTATAATAATAAGCTGTTTCAATTGAGAAAGTGACAATGGCAAAGTTTCAGTATTTTGTACGGCATAAAAATCAATAACAACTGCAAACGACATTTCTGTTGACCAATACGGAGCAATAAAAAAAAATTGACAACCATTCCTATTTTTGGTTCTTTTGAGATACACTTCGCACTGATGAATGTCACAGAGGGAAACGTTGCAAAAAAGCAAGTCAGAAAATACCATTTTCTATGTAATGGAAAATTTATGTGGTTTATTTTTCATTTTGTCCTGTTGCTATACATGAATGGAGTAACAAATGGGCATTGTTCTTTTGAATTCGTCCGTCATGTTTATCGTGCGTTGTCATTCTTTTATAAAGTCGGAAAAATGTCGGAAATCATTCTGTGCCATAAGTATTTATTTGATACATCTTCTGTCTTTTTCTCATTCATGAGAAAATAACCGATTTTAATCTACAAATGACGTTAAAAATTAAATAAGTAAAAGGGAAAAAATGGGTTTAATCTAAATATACATAATAAAATATATTTTTATTACAATCAACTTATTAATGCATTAATATATATATATATATATATTATTTCAGGTGAAGATGGTTATTTCTAGAGAAACAATTTTCCCGCATAGGAATAGAAGTTCTTCGTCTGCTAATTTTTTTGCAATGAGTGTCAAATATTTCTTTAACGCGCTTACTGTCAAATGCGTTTAGTGTCTTGTATTATACTTGTAACTTGGTTGCTTCTAAATCAATTTTGAAAGAAAAAAATTGTATTTTTTTCTGATTTTTGCAATTGATTTTCCACTTTTTTTTCAACTTTGATTTTTTTTTTTTTTCATTTCTCGTATATGTAACATAGAAAAAGTGTAGTAATCGTCAAAAAAAAAAAAAAAAAAAAAAAAAAAATCGAACCCGATATTTTGTTGAATCTACATGGATGAAATTTTTTATACGGTCTTTATATCAAATTTGTAGACTTTTTTCAAATTTTGAACAAAATCCGCTGAGAAGGAGTCTGTCTGTCCGACTGCTCGAATATAATTTTACCCAATAACTACAAAACGAAGAGAGCTGGATGGATACAATTTGGTTCAAAGCTTAAATATCTATAGTATAGACACCTGAAGGAATACATGATAAATTAAGTAGAAATGCTAAATTCAAGTAACTATGTAATGCGTTCCCCGGTATAAAATCTTCATTAAAATATACGCGAAAAAATTTTGGGATAATCACTCTTGCTAGTTTAGAGAAGAAAAAAAAATTGCAAGTGGCACAAGAGCATTACAAGTCACTGTTTTGCAATTCATATAAACCAAAGCATTTTAGAGTATGTTTTTATAGAACTTGCTTAGTCTTATGTTGTTGTTGTTGTTTCTGATGGCACTTATCATAGACAAGCCTGCTGACTAAGGTAATTTAAGCCGACATTTTTGCGTCTCTTGTTTTTCGGTAGCTCCATCTAGAGCCAAGAGTGCAACTTAGATACTCACGCGTCACAACACTTTTTACGGGCTGACTTCATTCAGTCATTTCATTCCTTCAGCCACAGATCGTAATTTAGATCTGAGACAGAGAACAATCACCTCTGATCCAGTGCCCCAAGTGATATTACTCTCGACATGGAGGACTTTGTAACCACGACCGATTTATACGTGCGCCAGCCACCACCACACACGGAGAGTCTTCGGCTGGTGGGTTCGAACTCACAACCCAAGGGAAGCGAATCCAATGCCCTACCAACTGGATATCCCGGCCCTCGTTTAGTCTTACAGAAGAACGTACCGCCAAGCGCATAAACCATTTCAATAATTCTCTTCTTTGCAGAAAATATTATAAACTGTGTTGTTTCAGATATGATAAATGCCAACGAGATCAAAATATTAATAATATGAAATAAAATTATGAAAACAAAGTAGTAAATAATAAAAATGGTTTTACACTTTTTTTGGTCAATATTTTCGAATACATATAAACGCGATAAATCAAAAGTGTAACAAATTAAGTAAAATGTGTGCTTTATTTTATCTTCTAATGTGTAAATTCTTATCAAATCTCGAATAAAAACCTCACAAGGTTGATCACCTGTTGGGTTAAAACAGCCTAAATAAATCATCCTGTTATAAAAATTGTACATCTATATCAAATTCTGATTTCAACCCATCTATAAAAAAGGCGATCAAAATACATACTCAGTTTTAATACTAATTAATATACTAATAATTTATAATATATAATTTGCTTATTGAGGTATTTTTCATAAATTTGCTCATATACCCGATATTAAGAATTTAAATACTTTAAAGTATAATATTTTTAAATGTAAAAAGTACTTTTTATAGATTTTTGGAATAAACACAATTCTTTTACTATAACTACATCATTTGATTGATTTGTAACCGCCTGTATATTAAGGGTACATCAGTTAATTATTTCAGCTCCTTTTGACATTGTAAATAAGTAATATCAACCAATAAAATTTTTAAAGAATGAAATATAAATTTCAAAAAATAATGGTTGAATAGATCAGATTCGTAATATTCCTGCATTTCAAAATCGTCTGTGTTAATTTCTTTCTTTCATTTTTAAAATAAAAGATATCCAAATAGTTTTTAATATGCATCAAAATGTTTTGCATTTTTTTATTTATATTTTGGAATTAATTAAAACTGAACGTTCTTCTGAAAAAGTTTCAAAGATAACATCATTATAAGTGTAATTAATAAGATATATCCTTAACAGTTCTATTCCTTTAAATATAAATTAGAGCTATATACCTTCGTGTTTGTCAAATTGGAAAACATATTTCAGATAATTTTATATATTAATGAATGTGAAAGTGTTTTTCCATAAGTTATAAAATTTTGAATATTTTTATGACTATTTGCCTGTTTAAATTTCAAATAAGGATAAAAAAATTGAGGGCAAGTTGTGATGAAACAATGTCTAGACGCAATGAAAACGACTTAACTTAAAATCGTTTGAAACACCAATATTTTCAAAATGAGTTAAGACCGAAATAACTTTGCTAGATTTGAAATTATTTATTTGGATATTGTATGAAAAGTTAACTTTAAATATGCAAATTCCATTCAATTTAAGAAAAAGATTATTAAGACTTTTAAACAGTAACAACTTTATATATTATTACTATATATATCATCTTTTTTCATCTTTATATATACATTTAATAAAATTGATAATTGTTTATGTTATAAAGCCAAAACATAAATTTTGATTTTATTTTTAATTTTTCAGATATTTTTTATGATTTTCGAATGTTTATACTTGACCTACGTTTTCTAATATGTATTTAATTTGAATTTTTGTGCTTTATGTGCATGAAGAGAAATAAGATCTTCATTGAAAAGTGGGCAAGAATGTTTCGAAGATTGGTTTAAAGCAGCGTTCACACGAGGTCGGCTATTGCGCGCTGTAGAAAGCCACGCCTACCATAGGAAGATCACGTGACCCAAATGGGATAATGGCTAATAGTTGCTCCGATGAAACAACTAGTTGCCGTTCTCCTATTAGAGTCATGTGAGGTTCCTGAGGTATGCGGGATCTTCTATTGCGCTCAATAGTTGGTCTCTTGGGAACTTACCTTACTTCTGTAACTCTTGAAAATGAGAAAGTGGAGGCAATTATCTTTTAACCAATAATTTAGTAGATTTTTTTCGTAATTAAGTTAATGTAAAAAAATCGTTTGGTATCACATCCACATGACACGCATTGACGAATGCCATTTAAATTAAAAAATTATTAACTTCCGCAGTTATTATGACGTCACATTTTATTTCCAGACTGCAGATGCGTACAGAAATTCAAAATTAAATAAAAGTAGATTTCATCAAGTAACTATTCAATGCCACCATTGAATTTCTTTATTATATTATGATAATAAGTTATTTTAATTGGGAAAATGAAATATGACTACGCAATGCAAGGTATCAGTAATTTATATATCATAAGCATCGATAAAAAATCGAAACGATATTTCTATTGACAATTACATAACAATAAAAATATTGACAACCATTTCCATTTTCGGTTCTTCTGAGATACATTTTACACTGATGAATGTCACAGACGGAAACTTTGCCCAAAAGCAATCCAGAAAATACCATTTTCTATGTTACGGAAAATTTATGTGGTTTATTTTTCATTTTGTCCTGTTGCTATACATGAATGGAGTAACGATAAAACAAATGGGCATTGTTCTTTTGAATTCGTCCGTCATATTTATCGTGCGCTATTTGTCATTCTTTTACAAAGTCGGAAATCATACTGTGCCATAAATATTTTATTAGGCTCGATTTTGATCGATCTTCTGTCTTTTTCTCATTCATGAGAAAATAACCGATTTTAACCTTCAAATGACCTCAAATAAGTGAAAAGGAAAAAAATGGGTTTAACCTAAATATACATAATAAAATATATTTTTCTTACAATCAACTTATTAATGCACTGATATATATCTATACATAGTATAAAATGAAGTCTCTTGGAAACATTTGTATGTTTAAACCAGAAAAACTCGAGAAATACTTAACTGATATTAGAGATATTTGTACCTTTTTATAGGGCATTTATTGGGGAGGGTTTTAGTATATTGAAGTCATATCAAGATAGAAAAAGCAGTTTTATAATTGCTATTTTGTTTATTTTCCTACTACTATTCTGACATGCGGTAAACAGAAGTATTTATGCTTTATACTTATACTTTGTCGTGATTTTAAACAGCGATTCAAAACTCATTATGCCCAATTAAAGGAAATCCAACCTTGGCCGGAGCACATTAGGATGTTTTTCTCACAACTTTATGTGGCACTTTCTAGAGTTTCATCCAAAACGAAATCTTTTTATCTTGGCACCAAGAGGAAAAAAAGCCAGTATAGTTTACAAAGAAATATTATGAAGCAAGCTGAACTTTATTTCCATATCAGGTTATACAGTGTTGACAAACAAGTGTGGATCAGTTGGTACAATGACTTAATTGTTTATTTTTTAATTTTAAAACCACTTTTTTACTGTATATTTTTAGTGAATTGTTTTGTCTATGAAAATATCATAATTTTACCTTTTTAACAATCAAATAATTTTTGAATGTCGGCTATAAAAATTGTTTTGTAGTTATTTTTATGATTTCTAAATTTATTTTTCTGCTTGTTTGATGTTGCTTGACATGCCTATGTCATATCGGGTGGAGGCTAGATTTAAGTTTAAAGCTAATTTTTCCTCTTGAATGTTATGCCACGGGCAATGCTGTGCGGGTACTGCTAGTATATTTATATTATTATTATTTCAGGTGAAAATGGTTATTTCTAAAGAAGAAATTTGCCCAGATAGGAATATAAGTTCTTCGTCAGCCAAATTTTTGTAATGAGTGTCACATATTTCTTTAACGCGCTTACTGTCAAATTTGTAATTTAAAATAATGGCAACTTTTTGTATTACACTTTTGTATTAACTTGGTTTATTTCTAGCGTTGCTTCTAAATCTATTTTGAAAGAAAAAACTTTCTGCCTCTGAATTTTGCAATTGATTTTCCATTTTTTTTTTTCCCAATTTTTTTTTTTTTTTTTTTTTTTTTTTTTTTTTTTTTTACTTTCCCGTATACGTAACATAGAAAAAGTACAGTAATCGTCAAAAAAAAAAAAAAAAAATCGAACTCGAGATTTTGTCGAATCCTCTTGTTTTAGTCCTCCTTGTGTTTGAAAAACGCACTTTTGGAAAATGTCAGTCTAAACTTCACGGATGAAATTTGTTATACGGTCTTTATATAAAATTTGAAGACTTCTATAAACTTTTGAGCAAAATCCGCTAAGCAATAGTCTGTCTGTCTGACTGCTCGAATATAATTTAACCCAATAACTACAATACGAACAGAGCTGGATGGATACAATTTGGTGGAAAGCTTTAATGTCTATAGCTTAGACATCTGTGAAATTTTGAACCAAATACAAGAAAGGGTTGATCGTCTGTTGGCCAGTACATTTCTAAACATGTAAACAAGGCTATCTCAAAGAAGCAATGATATAAATATATCAAAATGAATATGAGATTTTGTGACTACAATGGTGGTTCGGTATCAAATCAGTTGGAAAAAAATGTGCCTAAATCCCAGATTGGATTCTCGTATGCTATTAACTGCATACCAGGGATTAATCTCCAAATAATTCTTGAAGGATGACATAACAAATTGAGTACAAATGCTAAATTCATGCCGAAATTTAATGTTTCGTAACAGTGTGAGGCGTTCTTTATTAGAATATATTCGAAAAAGTTTTGGGATGATCCCTCCTACTGGTTCAGATATAAAAACCATTGCAAGTGGCACAAGAGCATTAGAAGTCACTATTTTGTAATTCACATAAACCAAAGCATTTTAGAGTATGTTTTTGTAGAACTTGTTTAGACTTATAAAAGAATGTAACGCGCAAGCGCATAAACCATTTGAAGGCTTCTTTTTTTGCAGAAAATATCATAAATTACATTGTTTCAGATTTGATAAATGCCAACGCAATCAAAATATTAACAATATGAATTAAAATTATGAAAGCAAAGTACAAAATAATAAAGTTGGTTTTACACGTTTTTTTTTCTTATATTACTTGTACAATTACGATAAGAATCGGAATCGAACACAGATGATAATAATCGAAATAAGTGATTGTACGTATAAAAATTCCAAAAATGGGAGAGAAAGAGAGAATGAAATCAGAAAGTTGGTTGCAGACGATAATATTAGAATGCAAGTTTTATAAAAATAATTTTCATTATTTTTGATTTTTCAATTTGATTCCAACAAATTAACGAAGAAAGAAAACTTTAAGATTCCGGGTTTCAGCAAATGAAAAATGTGAACTTACCAGGAAAGCAATTAATTAAAAATGAACGAAACAAGGAATTTTGATAGTTTTTATTTTAAATGAAAGAAGAAATGTTTGAATACTCACCTCACAAAATTAAAAAAAATAATAATAATGATAGAGCGATGCTGGGTGCAAGCACTTTATTTTCAATTCTTATAATTTTTCGGGAAATAAGAACTAAATTATAAAAAAATTCTCAAAATTCTAAAAAAATATGTATTAATTCCAAAACAGACTTCCGACACAACAGCAATTATTTGTTCTCTTTTATAGTGCGCACATGATTTCCACAATCTACATTCTAGGTCATCTCTTTAATTATCAGAGAAATGGACGAATTCAAGAGAAAACTACATAATACTATTATATAATTATACTAAATATAAAATTATATACTAATATAAATTTTATTATATAATTATATTAAATAAAATTATTCTACATTAGATTTTGAAGTTTGCATTGAGTGACCATTCACGGCAAAATGCACTGTTCTGTCTGTGAGGTGTGTGAATGTCCCTTTTTAAAGCAAAACTAAAAGTTCGAAAACACACACATACAAAAAAACTAAGTATAGATATCTTCTCTTCTATTTTTGTAGAAACAGTTTCCATATTGCAACCAAATAATGATTCATCCAAGATCAAAATATGAATTTAATGAATCACCAACTATCAATCAACGATTTGAGCATTAAACAACAATATTCAATTGATAATTCCTTATAAAGCGATGCCTAATTCATTGAGAGCATTTGCCGACCACTCATTTAGGCTGACAAGGAAATGAAGTTTCATAACCCTAATGGCGGATGATAAAAGGCTTATAATTTCGATTATTGTTCATTAAGGTTTAAAAGAAGAGAGAGGGGGGGGGGAGCACAAATGGACCGCTTTAAGTAGAGACAATCAGTCAATTACGAAAGAAGAAAAGATAATTTGATTCACAATAAAGGACATACCAAGTTATTTTTTTATCCATCTTAATTAATTTCGAAGCAGGGGTCTTTCTCTTCAGAGATTGGGACTTTGCCACCAGACCACCAGAGCCTCAAATTTATATATCTATTTTTTTCTTAATTTTTGGTGAGAGATGAGTTCAAATTTGTAGAGCTCATGTATTATACAAATAATTAACAGATAAGAATTAAAACATAATTATAGTTCCGACTTTTTTTATTGCATCCAGTCATCCCGTTACCTTAACACTTAAGTATTTTTTTATATAGGTATCTATAGGTTAAGTATTGTATATAGGCTTTTATATAGGTATATCGTATTTTTTTTTTTTTTCATAATTTTTGATGAGAGACGAGCTTAAATTTGTAGAGCTCATGTATTATACAAATAATTAACAGACAAGAATTAAAACATAATTATAGTTCCGACTTTTTTTATTAAAGCCAGTCATCCCATTACCACAGAACTAAGCCGTATAAACAGGGATTAATGTGACTGACTGTTATGCTCATTAACTATCAACATTTTTGCATAAGAAAACAACGGCCAGCAAAAGTTCAAAAAGTTCAAAGAATCTTCAAACTGTTAGTAAAAGGCTAGAAATCGTTTCCGTCGTTTCTTTTAATATTTTTACATTTCCAGGGTAATGTAATATTGTGTTAAAATTATAATCCATAATGAGCCTTCCTCTAATTTCTTTGAGTTCGACACATTCTGTTATGTATCGATGAACCGAGTTTATTTCCTCACATACACATGTGTTGTCTTGCATCTTTCTGAATCTGTAGTATTCAGAAAACTCTTCCATGTCCCAATAGAATTTGTACAATCATTGGGTGAAATATTCTTTCTATCATTTTTGGTTCCGTTATGAATTTCTATGCAATGCGTCCTTTGCACGACATGATCCATCTATCCTGCCATTGGATAGTCGCATCTCTTTTAATAATCGCGGTGATCTAGTGGTAAGCTCTTTTTTGTACAGGACTGGAATCCGCTAGTTGAAAAATTCGATTAAACTCAAGATACATAGTGGATACGGACTTGTAAGCGTAGATCTTAACATCGTGGTTGATTATTACTTCAGTCAAATTATGAAAATTTGTCATTCTCATGACTTGACAAGAGATTAAAATTGCAAACTCCTTTCCAAATTAATTGCTTTGCTACATGAAAATAGAACTTTAGCATAATTAAATTAAACCAGAGGTTTGGATTTATGTATTAGCTAAAGTCTTTTACTTATAATTGATACTTTCCACATTGAGAAAAAAAACTTTCTAATTCTGATTCTCTGTATTTTTGCTTCTTCGTATACTTGTAAATAATGTAATCGTTGAAAAACTTAAGTTGAGGTTTTGGTGCATCTCCACATTTCAAACTTCCCGGATTACGAAAAACACAGCTTCGGAATCATCTGCCTCTGAAGTCCATAATACAAAATTCCTCTGAGCTAAAAGCATGAAATTCTGTTTGTGATATTTACACCGAATTTATAGATTTCAAATTTTGAAAGAAATTCGTACAGAGAATATCTGTCTGTTGGACTTTTCTAATAATTTAATTTCTAATGTAACAACACAGCTTCAGAGACAGATGATTCCGAAGCTGTGAACTACAAAATGAAGCAAGTTAGATGAAATTACTGTCTGTTGGACTTTTCTAATAATTTAATTTCTAATGTAAAAACACAGCTTCAGAGACAGATGATTCCGAAGCTGTGAACTACAAAATGAAGCAAGTTAGATGAAATTACTGTCTGTTGGACTTTTCTAATAATTTAATTTCTAATGTAACAACACAGCTTCAGAGACAGATGATTCCGAAGCTGTGAACTACAAAATGAAGCAAGTTAAATGAAATTACTGTCTGTTGGACTTTTCTAATAATTTAATTTCTAATGTAACAACACAGCTTCAGAGACAGATGATTCCGAAGCTGTGAACTACAAAATGAAGCAAGTTAGATGAAATTAAATTTGGTGCACAGATTTGAAATCTTAAGCGTAGATATGTATTTAATACATAAATATGATAAGAAATTGACCAGATGCCAGTCTGCATTTTCAGAGGCATGTAAACTCGATGAATCAAAAATATTGTTTTGATACATATATGAAAAGTATGAAATATATGAAAAATAAATGTACGATATTGTGGCTACAATTGTAAATTTGCCACCACAATTATAATTGTGTGTAGTTTTACTTAGTTTCATTTAGAAAAACACGGATTCGATTTTTTTATACTCGTGTATTTGTCATATCTCAGCGATTAAGAGTCAAAAAATATACCACCAAAGCCTATTAACTACAATTGTAGTTAATAGGCTCTTCTGCAAATATTTTCTACCTATGGCGTGCGGCTAATAATAAACAAATACATTTATTAGATAATATGCAACATTTTTTTTTTGTGGAAACCCTTCCAGCTGGGGGTTACTATGTCTATCAAATCTGCAGAATAAAATCTTGTACGTAGAGGCAAGTGGAGCTAATTCACGTGACTTCAACACAAGTGATAGGCATGCATATATCGTATAATTTCATATCATTTTGCATCAAATCCTTTGAATTCTTTCAGTATGTTTAACGGGTTAATTTCGCAGTTGATGAACGAGGTGATGCATGAGGTGAAGACATTGGAATTCATAAGAGAAATTAAAAGAAATTAAATAATTTTTTCGAATTTCATAAATAAATTAATTATATATATATATATATAATGTGCTGTCAATTACAGCAAGTACGCCGTGTGCATGAAAAAAATCTACTTAATATCGTTTGAACGCGCATGCATTTAGACAGTTACTAAAACACTAAAAAGTATTATTGTGAAATAGACTTAAAATATTATAAAACTTATATTCAAATAACCGAAAAGCATCAATTAAGAATAATTGGTAATATTGGCAATCTAATTTTATGAATTTCAAAGTGGTGCAAAATTGACTTTCAGTGCAATAATGAATCATGCATGGCACAAATTACAGATATTATATATCGAACCTATAAACATTATCATGCTAAAAATAAACGCAAATACAATTTAAAAACGAGATAAATTCGAAAAGTAAATTGTTTGATTTTGAAATGCAATTAACAATAGAATATTCCTTATATTATTTATATTTATATCGAGCAATAAATTAAAAAAAATTTCCTGTGCAAAATTAAACTGAATTCAAAAATGATATTTTTTTTTATTATCATGTAATGTATTTTTATTACGTATAGCGGTAAGATCAATAAAAGTTTACAAAGAAAAATTCATTTGTAATGACTATGTTTATTTTTTCTTGTTTAATAAATATGGGATTCCAAAACTAAAAATTCCCCATGAAAGGAAAAGGGCGGAATTTATTAATTTGCGATGTTTATTTTCCTGACATTTAATTTCAATATTTTAGATATTCAAAATTTGGAATATAAACTTTGATGAAATGCCGCATTTCCATAAATATATTTCTTTAAAATGTTTTTTATAAATACATTTTGTTTCTTGCTTCAATATTTTAATGAAAATATTTAATAATGTTTTCTCTAATAAGCCACTATTACGAATGCTTAACTTATTCTAGAATACTTTAGAATGAGATAATGTAATTATTTGTTTATTTCTGAATAGTTTATAATTTTTTAATCACCTGAATCAACATGAAACTGAACATGATATAAGTTAGTTACGGAACTGATATTGCTTCGCTTGTTTTATTATCGTGTATTTCACAAAGTCAAAATTCGCTTGTTTTTGTTTTATCAAGCATGTATTTGTTTTTTGCCTAAAGTTTGCAAAAATAATACAAATTAAATTTAGATACATTTAATAGCTGAAGAAATCTGCATTAATCAGCAAGAAGAGTTTGCTATTTACTTTTCTGCAAATAATATCCTTAATAATAATTTAAAAAATGTATCTTGGGCAAAGACGTGAATACTATGAACGATAGATTTCTATGGAATTTAGAACCTGATATGTGAATGAATTTTACTCAAATTTTAATAGAAATCTACAAATCAAGTGTAAAGTCCACATATAAAATTTAACCGTTTAGTTCAAAGAAGTTTTGAATTATCGTGACGGGCAGAAATAACCCCAAACATCTAGTTTACGGATTCTAGAATGTCTAAAACGTGAAGAATTTATCAAAATCTTAAAATAAAAAGGTTTAGCTTCTTCAATAATTTCGCATTGAATACTTTTTATATGAGAAAGTATAAAAAAAAATTTATTAATCCAATTTCACCATGTTGCTAACAAAGTGATTTAAAAACATTCTTCGGACATATAAAAAAAATTCTCTAATTTTTAAAATTTATTATCATATTTGGAATAAAAGTCTGTGAAATATACAGAATAAAAACATAAGAATAAATTTATTTTTAAAGTATTTCTAATGCATTTAATATCGTTTGGAAAAGGACGAAAAAAGTTACATATTTAAATATTCTTTCAAAATAAATTTTGTTTTAGCTGTCATTCAAGAACTTTCAAATGCAGACGATTCGAAATAACGCGATGAAAAATAACGCATTTAATACACAACATTCATTCATTTCGATTTTTAAATCGAAATGACACACATCTTTATGATAAAAACAATTCTCAACCACTCCCCTACAAATGGTAGTAGCATTTGTTCTTTCATACCTTCAACAATACATTCATTGAGTGGAGGATCCTGGTAATATTTTTCGTGGCGCTATTTATAGCTGCTAAATATTTTAAGCCACACTAGGAAAAGAAAAAAAAAAATGTCTTTTCTTTTTCTTGATTGAGTGTTTCTATTCTTTCATCGGAGCTTTGAAGTAATTATATGTGACGAAATACGGAATAGAGGAGGGATAAGTTTATTTTATTTTTATTTTTTTTTTACGTTTCACATCAGGGATATGTGTTGAAAGGTCAAGTTTCTCGAGACCTTGGAAATACGGTAGGGTTGAAATAAAATAAATAAATAATTTTCAATTTTAAAACTGGACTATTTTTGAATATAAAATAATTATTATAAATGATTATTATGTTTAATACCTTGCCTGATTATTTGCCGGGTGTGAAAAATATAATCGGACTTGTCCCAGGCTTGATTTGACTTCCCAAAATCGCTCTGAATTTTTATAGAAATTATACAGTTTTCTTCTTGACAATAAAGATAGCTGCATGATAATATTTAGGACATTTTTATCTACATTTATTTTATTTTTAAAATTATCTTTTAGTTAAATAGAAAAGAATTTAATCAAGTTGTAACACTCGTGCGCATAAAAACAGTAATTGAAAAAAATGGAAAATATAGTTTGTTGTAAAATAATTATTAATAAAATAATAATAAATATAAATGAAATAATAATGAAATATAATTAATTTTTTAATTATTAAATTTAAAGAAAAGATTGTACCAAAATAATATGTTCACCATAAAAAACCTTTTTTGAGCATTTATTAATATTCAAAATATGTGTTTTTCTACTAAAGGAGATTTAGAGCGTGTAAGTGTATTAAAGTCTCAAAATTAAATTATTAGAAGATAACAATTTTCCCTTAGAGTATTTTTCATGCTAGTAACAAACCAGAGGGTAGAGTTCCCTAAAGTTTGTCACATTATTAATATTAAGGTGTTGTCACCCCTCTTTTTCTGTATAAAAGTTAGGAACTAAGGGTAAGGCTAGGAATACTGCACGTTCTAAGATTTTTATGTTCTGAATCCCCCAAATGAACGTTTTATATTCGGTAATATAACGAAGAACAAAGAAAACAGAGAATACATTTTAATCATCTTTTTTTTTGTCGATTAAAAAAATTGTTAAAATACTAAACTTTTAGTACCAAAATCATAAACCCAATTTCATGAATCTAAATAGATGCGTTTTTGTTTGATCTCATTTACATAAATTCAAATGTAAAGACGGACAGACGATCTGCCCCTGAAAGATTGGATTAAAAATATAATATGGATCTACAATTTTAGTTGTGTAAAGTATGTTACTGATCGGTCACTTGCTTTGGGACAAGAGCAGAAAAATTTCATTTGAACGAATTTCATCTAAAATTTTTTTAGAAATTTAAAAAACGATTGGAACAAAGATTTGTCACAGAGTTACACTTGTTTACTCAAATCCTATACCAAATGTGATATTTTTAATTTGTTGCATTTTGCGTGAATTAGTATTTTTACTGAATCTATCATGCAATCCTTGGCGAGTAATCCCTGACATGTCGTTAATAGTAATCGAATTTGTGCTTAAGGCACGTTTTTCTCAAATGATTGGAGCAAAGGTAAGACACAGAACTACACTTGTAGATACGAAATCCTATACCAAATTTAATATTTTGAAATCGCTGTGTTTTTGAATTATTGGATTTACATATTTCTGAAAGTACAGACCGAAAGATAATCAACCTGCTGCTGGATTTAGGTCAACATTTGATAAGTCTCTACTCTATAGATATTAAATCTGTGTGCCCAATGTTATATATCTAGTTCACTTGGTTTTAAAGTTTAACACTATAACTTAGGTTCGAACAGCAAAACGGACGAAATTCCTCTTGTAACATTCCCCTTTCCAATTACTGATCAGACATTTACAACCAGTTGTGTCGTCGCTGTTATTTACTAAACTTCTCGAGATAGCCAGATGGGGGATCTTTTCACCCGGGTGGTCTCGCATCTGTTCATTAGCGACTACAGTGAAAGACCACATGTGGAATTCCTCGCCCAAGAGGTATTGATAGTACCTTCAAAGAGAAAGGGGTGTCCAAACATCTGGATGCTAGATGTTTCTCTTTGTGAAAGGACCTTCCCACGACCCACTGGCGCTGCTGAGAGAGCATATTGCTGAACCCCGATTGGCCGAAAGAGAGCTCAAATGACCAATGTAAATTAAGAGGCGGAGATTGTCACCGAAATAAAGTGTGGAGTTTATTATTATTATTATTATTAAGAGGAGAGCAGAAACGAATTGCAGGTGAAATGTTGGACTACGCCCACGAGTTCGGAGTCCGTTCAGAAGATAAACCTTCAACTTCGACTGTTATGTCTCCTACTACAGGTGTAAATAACTATTTATTTAACCAAGATTAAAACAAGTTGTTCTTTTGTTTATCAGTCTAGATCAAGACATTACACTCTGAACAGATTTTATTCAAAATTTGATTCAAACAGGCAAATTTGATTTGAAGACCGTATACCAAATTTCATCCATCTTTCTCGAAGCGCTTTTGAGATATCTTACTCTTAGACGGACACAATTCCAAAAATATGTTTTTCAGATTTATGGAGGTCTACAACGTGGAGATTTGCGAACACCTCATCGCCGAATTTTTTGGCGATAACAAGAATGTGTATTTCGAATTCAAGAAAGTAGAAAGAATTGATTAAAAATTATTGAAACTTTTTTTAAAAGCCTAATACAGCAATTTCAATAAAATAAGACTAGCACAGAAGAATAAAAGAAAAGCTTCAAGTTAAAATTTAATAAATAAATTAAAGAAACTATTCATATTTTGAAAGTTTTCTGTTTAGATTAGAAATAATGGTAGTTAAAACAGTGAAATGCAATTAAACAAGTAGAGTTCAGTAGTGGATCAACGTATATTTATTTATGTGAATTCCACTTTCAAATAAATCGTCTGCCACTATAAATTCAAGGGAATTCATCGTCAATGTGACTTCTAACCTTTACCTGTCAGACATAAATTATAACTTCCTGCAAATCGCTCAAGTTGGAGATTTATTTGAAATTTGATGGATCATTAAATTCATAATAAATTACGGAACTGTCCGATGAAAATTAAATTTAATCTATCCTGTCTATATAGGTTATTGGACATTTCGCGTAGGCAACATTTTAGTGAGTAAAGTTCTATGTAGATAAATAAGAAAAAGTTTAAATTAAACTAAGAAAATAAGTTTATAACTGTGAATTAAACTATATTATAAAATGAAAGAAAATTCGAACTCTAAGTTCGCAACAATAAGTTTCGAACTTAATGTTTAAATCGAAACATTAGCATGAAGTAATTAATGCTCAAACATTTTCTTCATAAACATTAACATGATAATTTTTTTAAATTAATTCTATTCATTTTTTAAATAATTTGTTTTTATTTCTATAACAGTGATAAAATCCATACAAACCAACAGAAGTGATTTCTTCAAAATTTTCTAATATATTTTCTCATAAAAATATTATTTCCCTCCCTTTTGAATAAAATTGAATTGCTTGGTTAAGGCCATAAACGCCCCGAGTGTTCAGGTTTTTATTTTCAAAGTCACACATAAGAGAATTACTTTAGAATTGTAAAAGAAGCGTGTTGGACGTCTTTTTATAAAATAATTTGACACAGACCTACAATTTCAATTTGTAAAAGAAGCGTTTTGGACGTCTTTTTGTCAAATATTTTGACACACCTAAAATTTCATAAAAAGCAACGCTTATAAAAGTTTATTTAGTTAAATTATTACATTTTTTATTTACCATGTTAACATAAAAGCCAAAGCACAGACCAACAGATTGTCAACTTGTTGATGGTTTTGAAAAAATATTTTTGTATGGTTATAAAAATTAGAGAAAAAGATATGTGGAAATAAATTGATCGATTGATAATTGTTTCTTAGCATATAGAACAAATAACTGCACTGTAAAGCAGGGTTTTTTTTCGATTCTCTTAAGGGGGTAAAATGGAAATTAAATATTATAAATTTTCAGCTATAACTTCTAAATAAATTTTACAAAAAAGTAACTACACTGTTAAAAAGTATTTTTAGATTCTTTTAAGGGGGTAAAATGGAAATTGAAAGATTATACTCTATAACTTCTAAATAAATCACCGAACAAAAACTTTTTTACAATATGTTAAAATAAAATAATAATAAATTTATATTGTTTATCTCTGTGGGATTTAACCATTATTTCACTGTTAATAAAAATATAATTTTTAACAATTCAATTTTTTGTGGATATATTAAATCCATTCACTGTTAATTCACGCTTTTTTGCCAATTTTGATGTTAAATTACTTTCTACAGATAGTTTTCTTTTTACTTTTAATTCATAGAGTAAAAGCAAAAATAACATTATGCAGGTGCAATAATTAAGCAATGCATTTTAAAACTGTAGTAATTTATTTTATTGTTTGGCCTAATTTTGCCTCATATTTTAGCAAATTTTTAATGCATCCAGTAAACATTTCAATAGTCATATTTTACTGTTTTTTTTTTTTTTTACCTTTAAAGAATACGTTTTTATTTTATGCGAAATGTGTGTTTATCGCATTATTATGTGCTAAATGACAAAACTAAAATTGCCATTTTCCCTAAATATTTAGGGTGGTAATTAATTATTATTTATTAAAGTTAAGAACTCTAAAAATTTAAGACATTTAATGTAAAAATTCGAAAACTATTGGACATAAAAGAATAGTATTTTTTATATATAATTTTCTTTCAAACAAATAAAACGCAAGTATTATTTTAACGCAGTATAATTTAGATGAAATGATTTAAATATTTTTCACTGTGCAGAACATTTACAAAAAGAACAATAGATGCCGACGATTTTTGCATTTATAGTATTAAGCATTTACTAAGCCGTTGAAATAATTCTTTGTGGTGGAATATTTGAATGAAGTGTCATGAGAATAGGAAACGGAACAAAGGAATCATAAAAATTTTCTTTTATTGATGGTTTCGTTCGCACACGCATACGAAATATTTCACAGCAAAACACGTCTCTGTAAAAGCGTGAAAGGAAATTCATGTACTGTGATTCCCGGTAAAATAACTTGCAAAATGTCACAACCGAAGCTCGCAGAGGTGCGGAAAGTGGTAGGGGGATCTATCTGGCAGACGATACTTTTTTATGAATAGAAGAATATATCACAAGCAGATGTGTTTTGATTTCCTTGCATGTGAAATATAAAATTAGAATTGATTGTAATTGTCAAAAAATTCGACACCAAGATTTTGATGAATTTTGATGTTCAGATTTTCGTGAGCAGACGATTTTTTTATAAATTGAAGAATACATCATAGGCAGATGTATTTTTATTTTCTAGTTTGTGAAATGTAAAATGATGATTGATCATCACTATAGAAAAACTCGACATCGAGAATTTGAAGAATTTTGATATTCAGATATCCTTGAGCAGATGGGTTTTTTTATAGATAGAAGAATATATCATAGGCAGATGTGTTTTTATTTTCTCGCATGTGAAATATAAAAAAAAAAAATGATTGATTGTCGAAAAATTCGACATCGAGATTTTAATGAATTTTGATGTTCAGATATCTTTTAACAGACGATGTTTTATAAACAGATACACTATATCATAAGCAGATGTGTTTCTATTTTATTGCATGTGAAATATTAAAAGAGAAATGAACGTAATTATCGAAAATTTAGACAACTGGATTTTAATGAATTTTGATGCACAAATTTCTAAGCCTAGATGATTTTTTTTAACAGAACAATATATCATACGCAGAAGTTTTTATTTGGTCGCATGTGAAATATAAAAAAAAGAACTGATTTTAATTGTCGAAAAATTCAACATCAAGATTTTGATAAATAGATCTCTTTGAATTAAAAAAAATATTGTCAGAATTACATATGTCTTTGGATTAACAAATTCAAATGCAGGACAAGCTGGACAAATGACATTTGACATGAGACTTAATATCAAGATCTTAAATTTAAATTGTTGATTGTACTGTTATATTATGGTAGCAACTTTTGCCCCCGATGTATGAAATGAATACATGAATTCGGAATACATGTTAATTACTAAATTTGTAAATGTGCATCAATTTGTAGGAAAAAAAGTCATTTATCACTAATCAGTCTGTCTGTCCGTCTATTTATAAACACAACACGATGGCTGAAAAACTCACCTTTTTACTTAAATGAAATTTCTGCAAGTAGTGGAAATTAAGCGAACGAAATTATGCAATAGTTGAAGTAAATAGTAAAATGTAGAGAATGAAATGAAGCAAGTAGTGAAATGAATATTGAACTGTAGTAAATGAAATAAATAGTAAGTAATAATTGAAGTAGTGAAAATATGTGAATGATTGTAAGGAAGTAGTATAAGTAAAAATTTGGGACCGTAATAAATGAAATAAATTTGGTTTTTTTTTTTTTTTTTTTTTTTTTTTTTTACCAAAAATACAAATTTATGAAATTTTGGCTTTATTTGGTGAAAGAAAAAGCGTCTGGGCTATGTAATTTCTTTTATTTATTATGCAATGGAACACAGAACGTGAAAAATAAAGTAAAATAATACTCGAATTCTTTATGATTTTTGACATTTTTTTATAGAAATAAGGAGAAATATTCACCAATTTCAATCCGTACATAACTAGAGAGAAGCCATATTTTAATTTATAGGCATAATTTGTGGGTGAAATAGTATTATAAATAATTAGTATTTTGTAAGTAGGAAACTATTTTGTAAGATTTATAGTTCAACAATGGCCTCTCGCCTAAATTATAATCTCAGAAAAAAAAAGAAAGAAAAAGAAAAAAAAAAACTGTTCAGAAATAATTCATAGTCTATGTCATATGAATTAATGGATGCGATAGATTATTCCTTAGCCTTTGATAGGAATGAAGGAAGACCATCTTGAGGACACCTTCTTTCGTGCTGAATCCTTATAATGCTAATTATGTTCTTTTTAAAATTATATTTAATAATTTCAATTATAATGATATATAATATAGCATATATAATTTTAACCGAAATATGCACTTTCACAGACAATAATTGCAAATCCAAACTTAGAGGATTAAAATTAAATTACGATAACAAAGAAAATAAAGAGAGAAGCTCTTTTTCCATGCAGATCCAAACATTCAAATAATAAGAAAGATTATTTCAAAAAGAAATCTAAAATCCATGATAATCTTATTCGCGATATTTTTTGGATTAACACTAAAATATCACCATGTTTCAAAATTGTAGATCTTTGGATTCTGCATTTCATAAGAATCTGTAATATTCAGAAAATATAAAATAAACTTAATTTAAGCCAATTTTCGTCGATTTTGCAATAAAATTAAGAACAATATTAAAATACGTTCGTTTTATTAATTGCATATCTGCATTTTAGAAATATTTGAATATTCAGATAATAAGAAAATTCCTTTCAAACTGAAATTTAAAAACAATAATTTCTAATATGACTACAAGTTTTGGTTTAACATCAAAATATTTCCATGTTTATAAACTGGACCTGCATGGACTCTACATATTTCACATCATATTTATTCATCTGAGAACATCAAAACGTAAACAGATACATTTACCAAGCTCCGAATCACAAATGAAGCAATAAAAATGTCCCTCTTTCCAACGCTATTGACCACTCTCGAATACAACAATAAATCTTCTCTTTTCCAGAAAGATAATGCAAGAATCGAACGGTCCACCGCATAAATCAATCAATACCTTTCTCCTCGCCTCGCTGAACAATACAAGTGTAACCAAATTCAAGAAATGTCATGGGCATCTTCCCTTTTCTTAAAATATGCGGCATCTTGCCCAAACAATGGAAAACAGAAGCACGCGACAGCAGGTTTTAAAAAGATGCGTTCGTCACGTAATTTGCGCATTATTTCGAGGTCTATTATCTTTTTTCCCGAAGAAGATACTACACCAGGATGCGCGTAGAGACTCTGCTTGTGTCTCGAGATATCTTTTGAGATAAAAGATTTTATCTGGAGTAAACGGTGCCGGGCAAATAGAAATGACACGCAGAAAAAGAAGAGAAGAATTGCAAGTGTATATAGATTGGGTTAAAAGCACTGTATTGGTCGGTCTTTCGCATTTTGAAGGTCAAAGAATATATATAGTATATATTTAACAAACGGTAGGTGGTTCATGTTTTCGAGGTTCTTATGGAGAATATTTTTTATTGTTTAGCAAGGGTAGCGATAAAGAATTTCAAATTGTATTCTAAAAAAAAGAGAGAGTGAATACATAGAATTATCTCTCGAATTTACTTTTCCCTAGGGACCAAGGAAATAGTAATGTAAATCATCGTGAAATATCTATAAAATAGATTTATTTTTGTTTCAATATAATTCGTACCCTTGAAATTAAACAGTCAATAATATTACTAAGCATGGATTTAAGGGGTGATGAAATAAATTAACGCGTGTGGTATAAATGTATCAAAAACGGTTTATTAAATAACTAATAAGAAAGTTTCAAAAACTGTGATAAGAAATTTCGTAATTCCTTTGAGAAGAATTATAAATATACAACATGTACAATAAAGTATCATTCATACAACCTTCAAATGACGTCATTTATAGGTATAACTATATATAATTTCTTTTCATTTATAAGTAGTTATTCATATACATGAAATGAAGCGTAATCGAAATTTTAATTTTTAAGGAATGAGATTATCTTTTTTTTTAGAAAGTATACGATAAAGATTGTAAGAGACCTCTCTTCCTGGTTAATTAGAAAGCATCAATTTATGTAATGCGTTTTCATTTTGAATTCCTAATAAAATTATTAAATATTCGAAATATTTCTGAAATAGAACGACCATGTTGCATTTTAAAGTCCATACTAAACCGCCAATAATTTTGCCGCTAATGATTTATTTTTAATTAATCTATTTAAAAATATGGCAATAATTCGTCATTTTGCTGGGCGTGCAAATACATAAAGCAATTATTTGTGCAAATGAAATTCTTAAAATTTATAAATAAATTATCTGTCATAATTTAGTTAAAAAAATCACAGCTGAATATACATAGTTGTGTTAAAATGCAGACAATGTGATGCTGTTTTCTGTTTAAGAGTAGATTTTTTTTATTATTTTGAAATTCACTCTTAAAAAGATTAAACGATCTATTAAAAATGCTTACATTTAACCACTTACCATTATTACGTCATTCGAGCGGAGGTGTTTCGTAAAGTAAATCCTCCAAATTTAGTTATATAATCCTGTCCTTCAAAGCTTACTCTTCTACTCTTATTTCCTCTAGCTCAATTATTTATTCATTTTTGGCGATATTAAATGTCACAGAACACTTCCGGTTTCGCTTTTTGCTTTATTTATTGTCCAAACGACTTTTTTTAAACAGACTGTTTTTTACTGAATAACAGTTATGCATTATTTCAGTGACATTGTTAATCAAATTAAATGACATTTGCAAATGATGTTTTATTATTTAGTGTAAACAAGTGCTCTATATTAGTTCAGCGCGAATTTATATTCAATTTTTGAACTTTATATGCAATGCTAAATTATGTGTAATATCGTTTGTCAAATTAAGTATCAATTCAATAGCAAATTTTAGCGTTTCAGAGTTCTTTGAATTGGAAAAAAATGGAATTACGCATATTTGTTAGTGAAAGTGATAATTCAAAAATATTTTGAGTTTGACCGATTCACTAAGAGGAAATCTGTCTGTCTCTTTATGCGTGTAACAAATGAATAGGAATGACTACAAGATATAAATTGCTAGACAGATAAAATATGGCACGAAGATTTAACTTTAAAAACATACGACATTACAAATTTTGAACGAAATCCGCTAAAGAATTGACCGTTTGTTAGTTCATGAATTTGAATGCAATCAAGCATGAAATTTTATCCGCAGTTTTAAAATCTTAAGTGTTGAATGTTATAAATTAAATCCGTTAAACTGTTGACTGTCTGTCAGTCTGTGCTTTCGCATCCTTGCAAATACGATAATAAATACATGGAATTTGGTATACGATTTTATTACTAAAGGTGAAGTTCTGTATGGTTGATTGAAAAACATAAAGGAACCCGAAGTTCATACTCCTTTTTTTACTGTTATATGAAACATAATACTTTCATATCTAGAAAAACCTCATAAAAAATCACATTTATATTGATTTCCTTACAAAGATTATTTTTTTATCAATATTTATTAAACTAGTTTAAAAACTGAAAAATTAATTGCTTAAGACTTTGCTCAGAACTTAGAGTATTCAACAAGCGATGTTGCTGAACATGTTAAACATGCTGGAAAACTCACATCATATGTTGAAGATAATGTTAAAATTTCGAATTCATCTTATCATTATCATATACATAGAAAATTTTCAATTTTCCTTGTAAAAAGCTGTTTTTCAGTATCATTTGACATCCAAATTAAAAGGACAAAAAATTTTGGTTCAGGTTTTAAATTGACGTTGTTGAGAATGCCTTGAAAGCTATTATAAACTTACAAAATTGACGATAAGAAAGATATGGAATATTTTCTCCTCAAAATGAAAGCCCGACAAAGATAAATGCTATTATAACTAATTAAATAAATGTAGATTAATATTAAAATGGAAATTTATCTCTTCCTAGAAATATCACTTTCTAGAAAAACCGCTTATTCGTTTGATTAGATTTGCATTAACCCTTTCTAGAGCCGTGGGAAGTATGCTTTACTCCCAATTTATCAATCTTTGTATGAAATTATGTAAGTTGGCATAAGTTCTGATAATTTTTTTTAGAAAGACAGAAACTTAGATGCTTCAGTTCTTTATCTCACACAAAATGATGTGTCTTGATTTGTTACTTAAATATTAATTAACCAAATTAATTAATTAATCAAATTAAATTTATCTAATAAGCTAAATGAATCCCTTTTCTTATTCTAATTTTAAGCCTAAAAATATTTTAACATAATATAACTAGAAAAAAATGGCCCTCTAAAGAGTTAATATACAATTTTTGGTAAATGTCATGGAGCAAACAAGGGAAAATTCGGACTTTCTCGAAGAAAATTTCTGTTTCTTATGATTCTTCATATATGTGCTTATAAATAAAGATTTTTGCGAAATGATTCAAACAATAAATTTTCTTTAAATAACACCTTTATTTTTATTCTTCGTCATTAAGTAAAGGTTTATATTTTTATTGTACTTATTACGCATACATAGATTAACGAATATTTTTTCTATTTATATTATTTATCTCAGCTTTTTCTTTATAAAATAATATTATGTGTTCTAAAGTATCAAAAAGCCCACACGTCACTTTAAATTGGTATAAATCTTGTCGATAACTACTCTTCCTTCAGTGGTGGTGGAGTGGTCAACTGTACACAAGAAGAAAAAGTCACTTTAAGATATGTGACTACGTTTGGGATAAATGTTTTGCAAACCCTCTAAAATAGCCTATTTTTGAATATTTGCATAAAAAAATGAAAGGACACCTGTGAAATCAAAATATACCAGTTAAGTGATAAAAGTTATTTTAATCGAATAAAGAATCTTTTTTTAAGCTAAAAAGAGGTATAAAGTAAAAATCTTCTAGTTTAGAGAATTATCAAATTATTTGTTTAAAAATTTCCAAGTGGCTTAAGAAATATACTATCCAACCCCTGAACTAAAAAAACAAGCCTATTTTTATCCATTCTTTAAATATTAGGTTTCCAATGATAAATGACATGAAATTTCTGTTTTGTTCACATTGCGAAACAGTAAAATAATTATAAAATATATCTAAAATGAATACTTTAGTTCAAGAATTGCAAAGCACATTGTGAAATTACTTCAATGTATGAAGTATTCGTAAAAAATGCAACCAAAGATAGGAATTAAAAAAAAACATATAAAGATATAAAATAGCATTAAAACATATGTAAACGCAAATATAAAATTCAGTTGTAACCTCCTAAAAGATAAATTTAGAAACCAAATTCAAAATGGTTTTTGCAAAGAAACCTGTTCAAATATTAAGATTATTAAATCAAAAAATGCCATAATTTCGAAAAAAAATTCACTTTTTAACGTAGTCAATTGATATACATAGTGGTCTTGGTTACTTTTATATGGTAAAAAAACTAGTGGTCTTGGTTACTTTTATAAGTATGGTAAAAAAACTAGTGGTCTTGGTTACTTTTATAAGTATGGTAAAAAAACTAGTGGTCTTGGTTACTTTTATAAGTATGGTAAAAAAACTAGTGGTCTTGGTTACTTTTATAAGTATGGTAAAAAAAACTAGTGGTCTTGGTTACTTTTATAAGTATGGTAAAAAAAACTAGTGGTCTTGGTTACTTTTATAAGTATGGTAAAAAAACTAGTGGTCTTGGTTACTTTTATAAGTATGGTAAAAAGAATCTACAATTAGGTATTCTATTAACTCTAGGACTTTGCATCAATGCCACAGATCTAAAACATAAGTATTATGTTTTGATTACATTGAATATGTTTTTAGTATTTTATAAATTTATTTGCATATTTGCATTAGATTTCTGATTGGACATATTTATATATATAGTTTTTTATTTTGGAGAATTGAAAACATCGACTAAATAGAGTTGATAGATAATTCCGACTTTTACAAATATACTTCCTGCTTTATCAGAGTTTTTTTTTTTATCTAAAAATAATCAAACAAGCAGAAATTTCATACCGCAATATTCAATGCCAAACAAATATCCCCTTTGATTTCGTCATTGTGCAGCTGACTTCGAATCCAATTCATGACAAAAAAATATATTCCAACGTTTTAAAAGTAAAATCGAATAATTGAATTTAAAAACTCCCAAAGTAGATTTGAGATGCACAGTAATCCATTTGTTTCAACATCCAAAACTAAATACAAAATATCCAGTCTGTTTTGATAAAATATCAGGGAGTCGTACCCATCTGTACAATTCCGAAAGAAAAACATTAAAGTTTTGCTTTTGAAGTACGAGAAAGTATTTTGTTTTTGAAACGAGTGAAATGGGATTCGCTCTAATAAGATTTTTTGGGAACTGTCTTATATAAATTAAATCTTCGCTTTCCGATGTATAACTAAAAATAAAAATTCTAAAATAAGAGCGGCTTTCGCGTCTTTAAAAACATCTTGGTCAGAAAAGATAGAAATTCCATTTAAAATAAGTCTGCCTGGAATGGTGATAAAGTTTTTTAATTTGATGATTCTAGAATACATTAAAAGAAAATGAATTAACGCATTGTATTGCCTTTTGTGTAAAACAGACATTGTTGGAAATTTTGAAAATAAAGAATAAATTTGTCAGAAATGGAAAAATGTGTTTTGCGTTTTGTTTTGATAAAAACGTATTGATAATGAATCAGAAATCTATTTCATTTTTTCCTTTTCACCGACAACACAGCTATAATATTATCTAAAATATTGAATTAGAAGTCAATTTCTATCCTTATCTTAATAAACATAAAGATATGTTTGTATTTTTGTATGTTTGCATGTTGGCGCTTTATAATCCAAATTGTTTGAAATATTGCTGTCGAATATGGCACATATATACTTTGGCGAGGAGTTGTGAATCTTTTTAAGATCTTTTTTTAAAAATTAAATGAATTAAAAATTAACCAAAATGTCTTTGTTTTTCCATAATAATACCAGAAAATATCATAGCACAAAAATTATTTTTAAATCATCTCAATTTTTCTGATATACAATTTTTTTATTCGCGATTTTTAAAATTTACAATTAATTTTTTAGAAAAACTTTTAAGCGCATTTTTCCACAATATATTTCATTATTGAAATGAAAGTTAAATATTTTTATACATCTAATATTTCATCCTGGCTTCTTTTCAATTACTGATGATCGATATATAAAGTTTTTATGTATTTTTACACATTATTTAAGTTTCTTTACAATGTCATACTTTTAATAAAATATTTGAAATTTCATTGTATTTATAATTAAGTTTTAACTTCAGAACCAAGCAATAAAAAAAAAATCTTTAAAGAGAAAGCTTTTTTTTTTTTTTTTTTTTTTTTACGAAGTTAATGCTCTGTTTCTTAATATATTTGAATTTATAAAGATACTAACAGAGAAGTAGGGAAATAATGCAAGCATATCCCTACATCATCATAAAATGATATAATACATTATTATAATATGATCATAATGATGTAAAACTTTATAAATAGTATTCGTTATATGTCGATCAAAAATGGAAATTTTCAAATATTTTAAGAATCTATTAAAACCATTTTGCTCAAGATATTACATCGACATTTTTATTAATCACTATCCCGTCAAACTAAATGGTTACCAAAGGTAGCAAATGATATATACAGTGGCTCAAATAATTAAGATTACACCTTACTTTCACTTGATAAATTCGACTTTCAATATAAATAACACATTACCGATAAGTGCAAACATGTTTTTATTTTTTCTGATTACAAATGGTTTAATTTAAAGAAAAAACAAAGAACAATCAACGAAAAATTTCTGAATTGAAAAGTTTCAGAAGCATTTTACATGAAAATACGCAGAATTCTGTCTCTAAAAATTGAGAATACACCAATGAAATTTTTGTAATATGTCGCATAGAAAGGAAATATCAGTGTTTAGTTTCGTATCTTTTGACTTTTATAATGGCTTCTAAACGTCCTGGTACCGATTCGATCAATATTTGGTAGTATTTGAAGATATTTTACTCCATTCTTCTTGCAAAACTTGTTTTTAATTTTGTGTTTTTGGACCACTGTTTCAATGATACAGTGATACCCACAGATATTCAATGACATTGATGTCAGCAGACTGTGGTAATATGCGTACATGCTGTTTACAATGAAAAAGACACCTTATTTTGACGTTAGGTGCAGTGTGTTTGGGGTCGTTGTTCTACAGGAAAATGAAATTTCCATCTAAACCCAAATTTTTAGCACTTTCTTTAGATTGCTGTTGGATGAACCATTTAGTCGCATCAATCTAAAGAAAAGTGCTAAAAATTTGGGCTTAGATGAAAATTTCATTTTTCAACAGGATAAAGACCCCAAACAGAATGCATATAATATCAAAATGTGGTGCCTTTTTCATTGTAAACAGTAGTTAACACACACCACCACAGTACACTAACATCAATGCTATTGAATATCTGTGGGCACATTCGAAATAGTGTTTCTAAAACACAAAATTAGAAACAAAACCTATTTAAAACAAGAGATGCAGGAGAATGGGGTAAAATATCTTCAGATACTACCAAAAATGGGTCGAATCGGTAACGCAACTTTTAGAGGCCATTATAAAAAAGACAAAAGACATGAAACTAAACACTAGTGCTTTCTTTCTATGCGAGACATTACAAAAATTTCATTGGTGTATTCTCAATTTTTTGAGACAGCAATCTGCATATGTTAATTTAAAATGCTTCTGGAACTTTTTAGTTTAGAAGTTTTTCGTTGATTGTTCTTTGTTTTTACTTTTAATTAAACCTTTTTTTTATGTGCAGAAATAAAAACATGTTTGCGTTTATCGGCAATGTGTTATTTATATTGAAAACCGGATTTATCAAGTAAAAGTAAGGTGTACTCTGAATTGTTTGAGCCACTGTATATATATATAAACTTAGGATTTATATATTTCAAGAAATCCATGTTTAACATATCAAATCTTCAATTAAATAATTCAATGTTTTGTAATTATGAAAGCAATTTTTTTTAATATATTCCCGACTCTCTTTTTAAAGAAGACGTAAAGAATAGCACTTTCTGGTCTATGTCATTTATATTTATATATGCGGTAGTTCAATGTCATTAATAATAGTCAAAATATTAGTAGTAGTCAATTCATATATCATTAGTGTCAAAATAGTCAAAAACACGTCAGTAAATAATATAGAGAAGGATTGACAATTTAGATATTTTTGATAATAATTTGTTTGCAATAGAAGATTTACAGATATGATTCTATGTTATGTAATTTTTCATACAATTGGTTTGTTTAGAACTTAGATAAAATCGCCTTGAAATGAAAATTAATTATTTATTATTTTGAATTTCTTCCTAATCTTAATATCAATTACCGGGGATCTTTTACACTAGCACAATAGTTTGAAATAAATTGAGATATTTAATTCTTTTCGTATTGATAAGATGGTTAAAATACAATTCAAAATTATGTGTAAATGTTGTTGTTTTTCAAAAAACATACAGGTACTTTTGGTTGTAAGGGCGACCAAAAAGCGCCAAGAAAAAATTTCGCCAGTTTGGCAATTTCAATCGTTAAACTATATAGTATATGTTTTGTGATTTGAGCATATTTTTATAATTTGACGACATTTTTTCTTGGCATTCATTGGTCGTCCTTACAACCAAATTATACTAACAGACATTTAAAAACATTTTAAATATGCTAATATAACATAAACCGTAAAATTTCAAAATATATTGAAAACTAAAGTCATCTAAAAACATATTTGAGTGATTTTCTTGGATTCGGTGAATAATATATTTTTAGATTTGTTGAAAAATTACGCCTATTTTTCATGTATTCTCAACATAAATTTTTCATAACATCTTAATTTCTTTTTTATTACCATCTATCGATTGGATGCTTATCTCATTTCTAGTTGTAATAGAAGCAGCGTGGTTTTAACGAGATCAAATAATGATCACATGACACCTATAAAGTTCACAAAACCCACATAAAACTAATTTTACATGAAGGAAAATGACCAGATGTCAGCGCAGGCAATGTGCAGTAATTTATTAGATGGCTTTTGCGATTTAGTCAAGTGACCATTACTTACTGCTGGTTCTATTGACTTTTGTTGTATGAAAGCGATTTTTATTCCGTAATTTTTTTTCGTATTTTTAACTGTCTACTATTTTATGTAAGAATTAAATTTATAGTCCACTTATCATGTGGTTAGCTTATAGTTTTAGTCATGCCATTTTGAAGCAAATTCAAATTCATACAAAAAAAATTATTCCATTAGCTTTCGTTCTATTAAAAGAATTTTTGCATCGGTGTATTTTAAATTCGTATTATTCGTTATGAAATTCGAAGCTGCTTACACGCATTTATTATCACTTTTTCGTAGAAGCAAATTCAAATTCATACAAAAAAATTATTCCATTGACTTTCCATTAAAAAAAATCCTTCCATTGGCTTTCGTTCTATTAAAAGAATTTTTGCATCGATGTACTTTAAATTCGTATTATTCGTTATGAAATTCGAAGCTGCTTACACGCATTTATTATCACTTTTTCGTAGAAGCAAATTCAAATTCATACAAAAAAAATTATTCCATTGGCTTTTCATTAAAAAAAATCCTTCCATTGGCTTTCGTTCTATTAAAAGAATTTTTGCATCGATGTATTTTAAATTCGTATTATTCGTCATGAAATTCGAAGCTGAGTACACCCATTTATTATCACTTTTTCGTAGAAGCAAATTCAAATTCATACAAAAAAAATTATTCCATTGGCTTTTCATTTAAAAAAAATCCTTCCATTGGCTTTCGTTCTATTAAAAGAATTTTTGCATCGATGTACTTTAAATTCGTATTATTCGTTACGAAATTCGAAGCTGCTTACACGCATTTATTATCACTTTTTCGTAGAAGCAAATTCAAATTCATACAAAAAAATTATTCCATTGGCTTTTCATTAAAAAAAAATCCTTCCATTGGCTTTCGTTCTATTAAAAGAATTTTTGCATCGATGTATTTTAAATTCGTATTATTCGTCATGAAATTCGAAGCTGCTTACACCCATTTATTATCACTTTTTCGAAGAAGCAAATTCAAATTCATACAAAAAAAAATTATTCCATTGGCTTTTCATTAAAAAAAAATCCTTCCATTGGCTTTCGTTCTATTAAAAGAATTTTTGCATCGATGTATTTTAAATTCGTATTATTCGTCATGAAATTCGAAGCTGCTTACACCCATTTATTATCACTTTTTCGTAGAAGCAAATTCAAATTCATACAAAAAAATTATTCCATTGGCTTTTCATTAAAAAAAATCCTTCCATTGGCTTTCGTTCTATTAAAAGAATTTTTGCATCGATGTACTTTAAATTCGTATTATTCGTCATGAAATTCGAAGCTGCTTACACCCATTTATTATCACTTTTTCGTAGAAGCAAATTCAAATTCATACAAAAAAAAATTATTCCATTGGCTTTTCATTAACAAAAAATCCTTCCATTGGCTTGCGTTCTATGAAAAGAATTTTTGCATCGATGTATTTTAAATTCGTATTATTCGTTATGAAATTTAAAGCTGCTTACACGCATTTATTATGACTTTTTCGTAGAATAATCTTTATTTTCTTTTATGCCAAAAACAGATTCAAAGCAATTATAAATTTACATTTCATTTCCTCCCATCCTAATAATACATTTTCACATCTAAATTATTTAAATTCATGTTATTCAGTGTGATAATTAAATTTCTCGAATGCCCATCCTGAATTGGGCGCAAGTGGTCATAATTTGCTTTTGTATCAATTGCAGCAAAATCAAAGAAACAGAAAATTCAATTCCATTGCCAAGACGATCTTTTATATCAACAACGTTTAAATTTATATTATTCAGTAAGAAAATCATAATTCTTATACATTATACTTAAATAAATAAATCATATAAATTTAAAATAAACAAGTAATTAAACTGCTCCAGTATTTTGCTCCATCTAAAAAGTTTTACATCGTTATATTTGAAATTAATATTATTCGGTATGAAAATTTATAAACATTTACCATACATTTGTTACAGCATAATCATTATTTCCGTTTGTCCATAATACTCTAAAACATATTCAAATTTGAAGAAATAAAAAAATCAACTCTATTGGATTTCGTTTCCTCAAAAGAACTTCCATAACGAAGTATTTTAAATTCATATTATTCTGTCTGACATTTAAAATTCTTTACATGCACGACAAGCCTTTGGATAGGTATAATTTTAATATCTTCTTATGCCATAATAATGTAAAGCAAATTTGAAGCAAAGCAGAAATTCAACTCGATTAGCTTCTGTTTCTTAAAAAAAAATGTTTTCACATCCACGTCATTTAAATTTATATTATCCAATATGAGAAGTAAACATCCTGCTTGGCTATTTGGCGCAGCATAATCATGACTTTCTTTTGTGCCATAACGATTCAAAGCAGATTTAAATTCAAAACGAACAAGAAATCCAAACCCATTAAATTTCGCTCCATCAATGACGTACATTGCCGTATTTTATTTCTTCGGCTTCCAGATCCATATTATTTGCCACACGTATTAAACTTGCATGTATATAACGCATTTGGCGCAACATAATCATAATTTGCATTTGCACCATAACAATTTAAAGCAAATTTCGCCAACTCGGTGGATGGCGGGATCGCTTAACGCATTACGCCTAATCAGTGCGTGGGATCAGGCTGTTACGGCATTTGGCCTATCGATCCGCTTATGCTCCAAGTTGCTTGTGAATCGATAGATTGCATAAAACCAAGGAGGGGAAGGTTTAACAAAAGACAGGGTCCTTAGTTAACTCCCACCAGGAGCCAGAAATAGGTTGGAAAGCACGAAAAGATACGAAAGAATGAGTAATCAAAAAAGAAACCAACCACGAATCGATGCAGAAATTATCGATAAATCGATATGGAAAGGCGGTCAGTCAGTGCTTAAAATTCTTTGGAATAAGCAGTGGAAAAAAAATAATCGATTTCATAAACTTATTAATGGACAAAATGGAAAATGGAGGTATGAAATGAAGGTACATTTGTGAATGGGATAGAAAACAATGGTTTCGTGAGAAGAAGAAAATGAATTTATGAATGGGAGTATTGTTATAAGTTTGAATGATGCCTTGGGAATTCACGAAAAGAAAAGAAAGAGAGATTCTGAGGGATTTTCGATTATGTATCCTTATTCAGTGTGAATAAGATTTATATGAACGTATTTTGTTTTAAAGTTTTGATCACAGAATCTTTACGCTTTTTTTGTTTTAAAGAGATCGGAATTCTACTGTTTTCTTATTATTTCATTTCTGTGTTTTTATAATTGGCGTTGTGAAGTTATACAAGTCGTTATATTCCTGCCATTAAAATAACCTTCCAAGCTTAGTTTCTGTAAACAAGATTACAGATAGATTATAATCACTATTAATAGGCAGGGTTTCGAATTAAAGTTCAAACATATTGCAATTGAAATATTGTTAAGTACATTCGTAATATATTATCTTATAACCTTAAACTAGCAATTCTTGTATATATATAAATTCATTTCATGTGTTTCTGAAACGGCTCTAATGATTTGGATGAAACTGTATATTTAGATAAGGTTTTGGTTATTATCTATATAGGTGTCTTTTAAAAAAAAACGCGATTTCTCACACACAGAAACTAAAAAGGAAAAAAAACCAAAAATTTTTTATAACTAACTACTAGAACCTCATTTTATCTGCTCTCATGTTGACAATGTCATATATCGCCATATCGTAAATTCTTGTGGCACTTGCATTGTTGCCATAAGATGCATAACCTACTGGTACATCAAAAATTTTTGAGATGGCGCTGTATGACATTATCGGAACACGAATACCTCAGCTCACATACAGTAGTAACAATGCAGTTATTATGTGAATTCGAATAACATGTTAAACTAAATGCATTCACGATTTTTTTAATGACTTTTTCATATGTAGGTGAGAAAATTGTAAGTAGGTTGAAAAATATTTTTATGTAATTAATATGTGATTCTTATCTAAATATTTTCACCGAAAAAAAAAACACGATTTTGCGATGTGTGTACCGAATTTTGTCTATATAATTCTCTTCGTTTCGTAATTATCGTTAACTTTTAATCGATTTCCTTTGAATAGATTTTACACAAATTTTGATAGAAAGCTGCAATTTTGTAGAAAAGACCGTGTACCGAATTTCAACCATCTAGATCAAACCGTTTTTGAAATATCACAGACATACAGACAGATGGACATTTTTTTAAAAATGTGCTTTTCTAACTCAGAAGGTTCTAAAACGTGGACATTAGACAAAATCTCGAGCTCGAATTTTTGGACGATTATTATATTTTTCTAAACTCTATGCAAGGGTATACGAATACGAGAAAGTAAAGACGGATGGAGTAGAACGTATTTTTTACGAAATAATTGGATAAAAGAAACAATCGCGGTTATCTAGTTCTTCATATTTAGTGGATTTTTAAAATTGCCATAAAAGTATAAATCTTAACTTTTCAGTTTACGTTAAAATAAACAGTTTGCAGCGGGAAAGAAATGGATTTCGTTTTATTCCATTTTGAATAGATTTACATTTAAGACAAGTTTATTCCCTCCTTAGTTGAGATGTATTTATTGCGTCTAGACATTGTTTTTCCGATAGTATTTAATATTTTTTTACTCCTTTTTTCGAAATTTTAACTTAGCAAATTGAAGAAATATTACAAAGAAAGTCTTACAAAATTGTCAGAAATATTTTCCAGTCTTTAAAATGTAATAAAGTACTTTTTGGTTAACAAGGGTTCAAGAGGAAAGTCGCCAAATAATTTAAATCTGCACTAATTTAAAAAAAAACCATCGCCAAGAACTGCGCATACAAATCTGATACTACAGCTTTTTGTGGCGACATTTGTTTAGGCGCAGGTCTAAATTATTTGATGATTTTATCTTGCGCCCGGCTAACTGAGACGTACCTTTAATAGCTGCCAGAAATGAAAATACAGCATAAAAGGGAATATATATTTTTATATTATAATGAAGTATTTATAACATTATTTTAGCTATAATTGCAAACTTTTCTAAATTAAACAAGAACTAAAAATTTAATGTCATCATCTTTTTTATAAAATTTGCTCTAGCTGATAAGACTCTACATTTGTATTCATTAATATTTGTATTTATTAATTTATGGCATGTAATTTTGATTAATGTTTTTATTTGTTTATATCAATTTCATTCATCAGGCTTGGTCCCTTTTCATTTCACCCATTTAGAGATCCAAATTTTAATGGATGACTCTGCCGTCTTCACACAAAATGCCTGATCTTATTTCATGTAATTCAGAAAAATAAAAATGGTGGAGTTTGTGTAATATCATTAATTAGACTCAAAAATTAATTCGAAAACTCCTTTATAGGAAACGTTTAATAAACACGAAAATGACAAGCACAAAGCAGATATTCTACAGATTTCATAAATGTACTCAACAGATACATTACAAGAACCGAAGATATACTGAAATTTCTCGCAAAGTGTGAAACAATTAATATCATATGGATGTTTGAGACTCAAGTAAAACTGCAGTTTTACATGAGAATGAAAGCTAAAATCAGCAGAATCAAAGCTAAAATCTCTATTATAAATGTCGGAACTTTGGTTCAAAATTTGGAAAAAGAAATCCCCATATTTCATATTAATAGGATAGTAATTTTTTAAGCTCTTTTGTGCCATAAAATAAAGTTAAGTGTAGAGAATATATTAACAAAAGTTATATACAAAAATGGTTACTTGCCGACAAAACAGCACTAAAGATTCATACATTTTTCATAACAGTGAATCTGACTTTCGATCTTCTCTTTGAATAATGTTGCCGTCACTCAATGTTCGTTTGGATCTTCTTATTGAAAGAATATGAAACTCTTCCGAAAATTGAAATTTCGGCAGGCTGGTCAACTACTTCGGTGGACCAGGCTTTCGATCTCTTTTTTGAATAACATTGCTACCATTAATGTGAGATGGAATTTAACGTTCTTTTAAAACACCTCTTTAGATGAGAAATATCTTGAGTTTTAAGGAAAGAATATGAAGCACTTTCGAAAATCGCAATTTCAGCAGGATGGTAGTTTACCAATTTATCTTGGATTGCAGTAACTTTCTTTCAACCACTTCATAAACTCGCTGAATGGGATCTTCTGATACAGCAGACTTACGGCCTTGCTCTCTGTCATCGAGAACGTGGTTTAGAGTCTGGTGATATTCATTTCTTCTCTAAAATGAAGAATAGCCTAGTAGATTGTAGCATCCTCTGTTTTTCTCATACCATTTGATCAACCAGTTAAAAAAATCTTCTTTTTCACGACACTTGTTTCCTCGTCCCCCTTCATCAATAACGCGACTTAGAGCTAAATGATTTTCCTCTTTTTTCTCACATGTCTGTTGGCAACATCCTTAGAAGAGGAGATGGAAAAAATGGTTCATTAATATGACAAATGTCGGAAACTTCATGACGATTATGTCAAAAAAATAACCATTTTTGCATAATACTTATTAGCAGTAAGTTCATTTTCTTCTCGAATCTGATTTTCTAATAGCCCATCTGGGCTTGTAAACCAAAAGGTCATCATGTCGCTATAGACAGCTCTCGTATTTCTTATAAATAAATATATCGTGCACTCTGGTATCACTCCTACTTAATTTTATTATGTTCTCTATCATCCTTTGAAAAAAAGCCAGTGACGAAAATCTTCTTTTTGACGATGCTAACTTCCTCGCACCCCTTCAACGAGAATGTGACTTAGAATCGAATGATTTTCATCTTCTTGAAAAACTAGTTTGGATACGAAGCTTAAAGACTAATCATTAGATTCAAAGGAAAGTTAAGTCACATTTTATATGATTGATGGCAACGTTCGTCGAAGGAAAGATTGAAAAATTCCTTCATTAATATGACAAATGCCAGAAACTTCATGGCGATTATGTCAAAAATAACCATTTTTGTACATTATTTTTGTCGCGATAAAATAAAACCATTTTTTACATTATTTTTGTCGCGATAAAATAAAACAATTTTTTTGCATTACTTTTGGTTATAAACTCAATTTGTACTCGAAGCTTTTTTTAATGGCCCATCAGGGCTTGTATACCTATAGAAGGTCCTCATACTTCTTATAAATAAATATAGCATATACTTTGGCATCACTCTAGTTAATTTTCTGATGTCCTCTATTATCCCTTGAAAAAAACATTCAACACAATCTTCTTTTGACGAGACTTGCTTCCTTGTCCTCCTATAACGAGAAAGCGAATTAGAGCCATGATTTTCATCTTTTTTTTTCTGATTTAAGAAATACTTCCAAAACCTCTATACCAATTATTAACTTCAAAGGAACGTTAAGGCTCATTTCATATGACTGGTAGTAATGTTCTTCGAAGGACGGATCGAAAATCTGGTTCATTAATATGATAAATGCCAGAAACTTCATAACGATTATGTCAAAAAATAACCATTTTTGTACTTTACTTTTGGTAATATTTTGTTCTTGAATCTTGGTTTCTGTAATGGCCTAAACAATATTTGTGGACCATACAACCATCGTATAACTATAACCATTAGCTTCAGAGAAATGTCAATCTCATCTTATATGACTGGCGACAAAGTTCTTCGAAAAAGGGATCGAAAATCTGATGTATTAATAGGATAAAGGAAAAACTTCATAGGAATTATGTCAAAAATAACAATAATTACTTTTGGTAATACACCAGTTTTTGTTTTCGAATCCGTTAGAGCCTATCCAAGCTCGAAAACAAAACGGGCATCGTATAACTATAGCCGGCCCACTTATTTCTTATAAATAAATATATCACAAACTGGTATCCCTCTTCGTACTTAATTTTCTTATGTTCTCTATTATCACTTGAAATTGAAATCGTTTGAAATCTGATGGAAGAACTAGTTTGGAAACTAAAGCTTCCAGGCTAATGATTAGCTTCAAAGGAACATTAAAACATATCTCATATGACTGGTGGCAACAATCTTCCATGAAAAGATCGGAAATGTGGCTCAGTAATATCACAAATTCCAGAAACTTCATGGCAAGTTTAAAGACTAATCATTAGCTTCGAAGGAACGCTAAGACACATCTCATATGATTGATGGCAATGTTCTTCGAAGAAAGGATCGAAAATCTAGTAAATTAATTTGACAAAGGCTTAAAACTTCATTATGATTAGGTCAAAAAATAATCATTATCGATAATAAATTGTTCTCGAACTGTTTTTAATGGCCCATCGGGACTTCTAAACTAAAGGTGATCGTATAACTAAAGGCAGTCCTCGTATTTCTGATAAATAAATACATCGCACATCCTAATATAATTATCCTTACTTAATTTTCTTACGTTCTCTATTAACCGTTGAAAAAACCCACGTGACGTGCAGAGAAAAAAACAAAAATATTTCCACATCTCTCCAAATAAGCTCTGGTACACAGGCCCAGTTGTTTGGTCTTCCTCCTTTTTTCCACGAGAAGAAATACTTCGTTACAATTTCGAAGGGTCCTGAAAGAGCGTTTTGTAAAGCGTTTATTACGGCCCAAAATAAAACTTTTGACGTTTGTTCGTTGCGCACAGAAAAAGTGACGTTTCGGCTACCGAAAACGAATATTTTGATTGAAACCAGCTCTTCTAGCCTGCTTCTTCTTCCTGGATATTATCTTCGCTGACAGAGTTATTCAGCGGTAGGAGACGTGGACCTCAAGTAGAGTCCGTTTTAGAATGCTATCGAGTTCAATGACTGTTTGGTGTAATTTCTTAAAACACATTCGTGTTAGTCTAACGATTACAAAAGTGTTACGTGGTGATGACGTAGACATCAAACAACTGCGCTTTCTAAGTTCTCGCTGTTAACTATAATAAGTTCTGTGGAGATTTTTTTTTCTTTTTTTTTTAGAAACAGCAGTTAATTAGCTTTTTGAATCATATTTGGGATATTTTTTGTAACGGAAATCTAAGTGTAGTGAAAAAATAATAATAAAAAAAATGTCCAACATTGTTATACGTTATTCAGAATAGTGGACAATATACAAACCACAAGTAACCCAATCTTTGTATCATATTTGGATACTTTTTATATTTTAATCTAATAATTATGTTTTTCTATTAGCAAAAAAATCGACCAAGGATGATGATCAAAGTTTATGACTCCATAGATTTTCCGTCTTTGTTGCGATATCTTAGCTATAGTGTACGGCATTCAAAATATCGAAGGATCTGTCATCGGCAGTCAAATGTTGGAGATATCAAGTACATTGATATAAGACATAAAATGATAGGCATTGATATAAGATAATAAAACGATAGAATGCGTTGTATAAGCAGAGGATTATAAAAATGGGGCCTTTTTAGTAGAAAATTCCTGAATATTGTTGCGAAATCTTCATGATATTCTACGGCATTGAAAGTATTGAAGAACATATTGAAATATTGTATGATATCTTGCACAAATAAAGAAAGGGCAATACTACAATGAAACGTGATAGCGTACATTTTTAGCAGATCAGATAAGTAAAATTTTATTCTTTTAGTAGAAAATGCCAGATATTGCTTCGATATCTTTACGATATTGTATAGCATTTAAAATATCGAATAATACCGTGGAGATATTATACTACTAAATACGGACTAAATATACGGACTAAAATAAAAACGGCACTTTAAAAAAATGTGCGTGTTTCCAATTAATTACTATTTTCATTAATTTACAGATTTTAATTTAGAGCCTTCTATAATTTGAAGAACAAATCAAACACGTGAATATAGGTGAAAGGGTTAATAACGCATATTTAAAAAAATAAATATATGTTTTGTATCATGTAAGCAACATATAAAAATAATTTTGAAAATAATATTTGAATGTCTTGTCGGAAACATCCAACGTGATAATGTTTTAGATTTAATTCATAATCTTGTCTTCTTTTGGATGAATTGCATCAGGTGTAGTTTTTATATCATGGAATTTAATTAAAGAAACTCATTCTAAAAATTATCAAGTTGAAATCGGGGAAAGAACTTAGAAGTATGCAAAGGCATTAGTTAATAATAAACTAAAAATAAAAAAATAATACTTGTTTCTACAGAATGAAATAAAAACTATATTCGATATATATATTAAAATATTCGCATTAATTATCCAGAAAGAATTTCTTTTTCGATTATATGTTGTGACTTATGGCATTTTATAAGCCCGTTGATCAGCGATTTAAGCCGAGTGAGCGTATCTTGTTTTTTCAGTAGCACCGACTAGGGCTAGAGCCACCTAGGGCCTAGCTACTTCATGCGCCACATTTGCTTGCACAAGCCCTTTTCACAGAGAGGGCACATTCACACACCTCACAGATAGGATGCGCAAGAAGAACAACCATGCCCGAACCCGGACTCGAACCCAGGACGCCCAGATAACGGGGAAGATGCGCTATCCCTATGCCAGGACGCCGGTACAGATTATGTACAGGAAAGCATTGCTACAAGATTCAATTTCAAACTAATCATAATTTATAACAATACCATCAATTATATTGACGTACATTATTTTCTCTAGTTTAAGTAAATTTTTCACAATTTTTCATCAGATTAATAAATGAGTTTGTAGACACATGCTTTGAGAGGTTATTCAATATATATATATATATATATATATATATCTTAGGTATCTTTGATATAACTAAAAGAAAATTATTAACATAAAAGAAAATGAATCAATACTGAAACAATATCATATTATTAATTTCTAGCCAATTCGTAATTACCAGCCATATTAAAATTTCTAAATTCAAATTTTATTTTATTTTTCTTATACGACAATAAAAAATTCCACATAGATTTTTCATTCTTTCATATATATTTTAGTAACGGAAGTTTGTTGTTCAAAGTGCTGCATTAAGTCCATCTTTTAAACTTTTGGATCGTGATCATATTTTAAAGTAATGGCGCGACTCGAATTGTATCAGTTTTCAACTACTCACTGATATACGAAAAAAATAATAACTGTATACTTTCAAAAACGGTTATGTCATGAAAAATCAAAATATAATACTACTTTTTAGAACTATTTTTTTATAAAAATAAAAAAATACAACTCATATTTTCTAGAAGAGATGTTTCTTATTTTTAAAGAAAGTGAAATATGATTTATTACTCATTGACTCGAGTGACATTGCAAAAGGCCAATTTTTCAAGCAGTGAGCTTAGTATTTTCGATTGAAAGTGAAGTGAAGAGTTTCTAAAAGATTTAACAATAAATATGAAAGAAATATGGTAACATTCCACGTTTTTTTATGTTATAAAAAGTCTTTGAAATACAGGATACGCGCCTGTTTGAAATGTTGCTGCTTTATTCGAATTGTAAATATTTTTAAACATTGTTCATTGTTTCTTAACAAATGAGCAAGGCTTTTCTTTTATAGAAAATCTTTACTTAGTTCATTATAACGAAAGGCAAAAACAACAATAAAAATAACAACAAAAATAGTGCAACAAGCTGCAATACAAACAAACGCTGAAGATTATCAGCAATAAATAATTAATTTTTGATGCCAAAATTCTAAATAAATATCTTGATTTATTTCTTATGTTCTATATCTCATTGCTAAAAAATGGGTCGTAAATACAATGATGAAGAGGCTCATCGAAATAAAATTAAGAATTATTTTAAAGTCAAAAGAAAAATGTGCAAGAATCTGCTTTACGAACAAACGCTCTAGATTATCATTAATAATATAAACTATTTTTATTGCCAAAATCTTTCAATAAATATCTTTATTTTATTTCTAATCTCTAAATATTATTGTTTCCAAATGGGTCATAAATGCAGTAATAAAAGCGCCAATCGAAGTAAAATTAAGAATTATTTTAAAGACAAAAAAAAAAAAGCAACAAGCTGCAATACAAACAAACGCTCTATATTATCGTCAATAAATAACTAATTTTTATTGACGAAATCTCTAAATAAATATTTTGATTTTATTTATGATCTTTCAATCTTATTGTTTAAAAATGGGTCGTAAATACAATAATGAAAATACTAACCGGAGTAACATTTAGAATTACTTTAAGAACTATCTTAAAGACAGAAAAAAAGTGCAACAATCTGTACTACAAACAAACGTTCAAGATTATCATCAATAAATAACTAATTTTTGTTGCCCAAATCTCTAAATAAATATTTTGATTTTATTTCTGATCTTTCAATCTTATTGTTTCCAAATGGGTCATAAATACAATAATAAAAACTCTAACAGGAGTAACAATAAGAATTATTTTAAGATCTATCTTAAAGACAGAAAAGAAAAGTGCAATAAGCTGTAATACAAACAAACGTTCAAGGTTATCATCAACAAATAACTAACTTTTGTTGCCCAAATCTCTAAATAAGTATTTTGATTTTATCTCTAAATCTTATTGTTTTCAAAGGTGTCGTAAATACAATATTAAAAATGGCAACCGAAATAAAATTAATAATAAAATATAGAATTAAAACAAATCAGTGAGAAAGTTTTCTCATAAATTTTCTTGTACGTTCCCATAACAAAGTGCGATTTGTCAACATGTAATTTTATCATCATAAATGCCATTCTATAATGAGAAGAATAACACTCAAAATGTACATTGCTCTTTTGTATATAGGATACAAAAGTTGACATACATCTAATATTTTAGTTAAAAAAAAGTATGTCATATTTCAACTACATTGTTTATTGCAATTAGAATCATGATGTTAAAATACTCGTTATAAGTAAATTAAAATACAGTCATTCAATTAATGAATATGTTCTAAATTTTGATATAGATATAAAATATTGGTATTAAAACTATATTTTATTGGTATTAAAACTATATAAATTTCATTAAGTAAACTTATTGCTTTTGGCTGATGTACAAAAGATTTTGATTTGTAGCTGTGCATAAATAAGCTCTACTGTGACAAGGAAAAATAAAGCTTTGAAGTTCTTTCTGAAGTTTTTTCTCCTCCACATCAAAGTAAAATTTCCGTGAATTCGAGCTTTTGAGGAATTTAATACTTTAATGAAAGATCAAAGCTAAATTTCGAAGTACAATAAACTAAAGAAAGTGTAACTGTTTACTCATTTGTTTCGAGTTTTCCTTTACCGCCAAAAGAAAAGTGGAAGAATTTTTGCCTGTTCATTATTCAGGGACCTTACTTAAGATTATTTAATTAATTAACTAATTTTTAGCAGAATTTAAATTATCAATTATTATTCCTACGAGGAAAATATAAATGTTAAGATATTAGTAATTAATTTATCGTGTTAAAGTAATTAATTTATGTTATAAAAGAATAATGGAAAAGTATTGTAATCATCCAAAATTTGAAATCGAAATTTCGATGAATCTCCATGTTCTCATGTCTCTTCCTCCTTGAGTTCAAAGAACATACTTTTCCATTATTTTAATTCTAATCACTAAAAGTGCCTCTCTGTCACTATTAGTGATCAAAATAATTCAAAATCACAGTTAGATATACGAATGAAACACGGAATGTGAGTTTGATAATGATTTACTAAATATCTGTTAAATTTTGAATAAAACCCATTCAAAGAAAATTTGCTTCGGTGTCTGTTCGGGTTCAAATGAAAACGATAGCTGAAAAACGCAATGAATTACTTATCTAAATGAAATTTGATACATTGCTGTGAGTTTGTTATTAAAATAGTAGTTCTTTATCTTAATTTAATTTCAGTATCATTAAAGAAAAGCATTTAAAGAAAATATTGGGTTGCTTTTTTTCACTCTATTACGACGCATAGAACATTCACGTCCGAGGATGAAAATAAAAATCTGAGTTCTCTTGCGTTCACTGCATACCTCAAGGTTCTCAATTTTTGTGTGAAAGACAAGGGAGGATAATATCTTTGTTAGGGAAAATATGTGAGAATATTTGTGGGAAAATATTCCCTTTGGTTTAATTAAATGTTTGAGCAATAATCACAAAATTAGGTGAAAATCATCTTTATTGTTATTCAGCTATATTTGAATGGATTACTTATTTCTCCGTTATAAACTTAATATCGTTTATGTTAGAAAAGAGGTCGCATAAAATTTTGAAAAACAAATTATAAGATTAGAAAGTGAAATCATTATTTTTCCCCGCTTTCTTATGAATGTAATCAATTTATATTTGGAAACTTTCGCATAAGGATATTGGAAAACAAATTACTGAAGTACAAATTGAAATTATTACTTGTTTCTGTCTTATGATTGCAATATTAGGAAAATTCTGCATAAAAGTGCTGAAAAACAAATTACCCGAATACAGTTTTAATGTCAAAATTGAATATCACATCTTATTTATCTAGCTTGCAACGTTCTTTAGTTCTTCAGTCACATTATACATAAATAGTAATATTTAATTACATGATATACTAATGTTTAATTACATGATACATTACATTTATACTAATTATTACATTAAAATTACATTGCCTTATTATTATATTACAATTTATACTAATATTTCATTACATGATACATTACATTGCCTTATTATTACATTACAATTTATACTAATATTTCATTACATGATACATTACATTTATACTAATTATTACATTACAATTACATTACATTATTATTACATTACAATTACATTACATTACATTATTATTACATTACAATTACATTACATTAATATTACATTACAATTACATTACATTATTATTACATTACTATTTAAACTAATATTTAATTACATGATAAACTTCATTTAATATTTTGCTTTTGCTCCATAGTTCTTTGCATGAAACTATAGACTAAATTTGTTCCATTTAGCTCATTCTATTTTTTAAGTTATTCATATGCATAAGGAAAAACAGACAAACAGACTTTTATTAGATGGAAAATTTGAGTGTTATCTACAATAAAAATGCATAAAATCTAGATATAAATTTTTTTCTTTATAAAGTTGTGAATTCGTGAATTATCACATTTAGGGTAATAGATAGACATATTTCTAAAATCTTTTCTTTAATGTAGAGATTAAACAGTATCTCGAAACCAAATTTTTTGTCAGTTAAAGCTCATGAATGATTAAAAAGGTTGAGTTTCTATCCTATTTCGAATGCGTGCAGGTGAAAATAAAATAATCAACAATTATGTCAAAAAATTAGTAGAAAAGATAATGCGTGTTACTTTTGAGGCGATTGTCTTCTTCAGTAATTAATTATAGTTTTAATATTAAACTTTTAGTAATAATGAAATTTATAAGATACCAAGTTATTTTAAAATTGCTTACGGTATATTTGTGAATTTTCAAATTTATAATTTCCGTTAACAAAATCATTTTCAGATTTACTTGGATTCAGAATTCTAATTAAATTCTTCATGAGAAAGAGTGCGAATGCGTCGAAATGGATCGATTTAAAAATTTAGTTCCAATTCGAGTGACCAGAAATATTATTACAGCAAATTTACTTTAAAATTGTTTTATCCAGAAATATGAATGATTTCTACTCTTATATAAAAAACTATTAAAAGAATTTTTTTTTCAAAAAAAAAAAAAAAAAATTAAAGAAAAACTAAAATGAAATTTCTTTCGCAACGAGAAAAATAAACATTTGGACTATTACTACATTTTGGACTTGAAATCAACAGCATTTCTTTATTAATGAATATCACCTAAATTCAAAATAAATCTTTCGATATTTTTTGTAGAAATATTTAAAAAATACAATAGAAAATACAATATTGATTTATAGAAAAGGAAACTGAAAAAACCAAAGTAACTGCAAAAAGCATTGAATTATCAAAGAATTTCATTGCCTTTTAAGTATGTTTTTTCAATAAACGTTTTAAGACGTTGTAAATATTTTTAAACGCTATAAGTTATTAACATATTTAATAATTGAAATTTCGATAAATTAGATCTTCATGGCTGTGCTACATTGTTTATTACGGGTATCAATTATTTCTTGTGTAACATATATATCTAAATAAAGTTATTAAAGAAAGCAATACATTTGATAGATGAAGTTTGAAAAATTGCATTTATGCCAAAAATGCATATTAATTTGAAATGGCTGTCACAATTTCAATAAAAGGGAGAGAGAAATTCTTTTCCAAACAAATACTCAATTTTTCTTAACCATTGAGTAACTTTGTTAGGTGCTATACGTTGAGTGTAATTTTTAATCTGAGTCTAATTACTCAGTCTAATCTCTCGATTACTTTGTGACGTCATTAGAGTAGTATTTATAACTTAAACTAACATAGAATTTACATTCACATTAAAGAGAAATTATAGAATATTTAGAATTATTTTGGAACTCTTTTTCGGTACTACTTTCTGAAATTGTTAATATCATTCTCTTATATACTTGTATCTGTAACTGTAGATAAAAAAAAATATTTAAACGGGCTGAAATGTTCTCTAAATTTTTTCGCAAAATCCCTAAGATAGGTATTATCTCTTCTTAACTCCATGTGAAATTGTGAATCTTGAGCAAGGTCGTGAACAGAGAAGTACTCAGATTTTTAATTTCAAAGTACAGCCCATGAAAGTTTTGTGTTTCGTAGAATAGTAAAGAAAGTTTAATTTGATTTTTGGAAGCATATTTTCGATTGATGAAACAGAAATTTCGGACAAAACAACAATTCTAGCAATAAAATAATCTGAATTTCAATTTTAATTTAATAATTTTTAATAAATTTTTTAATTCACAATCTGAATTTCAATTATAGAATTCGTAGAGTTTTTGAATTATTAATTTACATGCATGCAAAAGTATAAACTGATAAATGGTCCTAATAATAATCTTTTGACAGCTTTGATTGAAAATTAGATAGAGATTTACAATTTAAATCCTAAAATTTTACCAAATTTTATTTAATCCTTTCTAAGGCCGTGGGAAGTATGCTTCCCACCAAATTTATCCATCTTTGTATGAATTTATGTAGGTTGGCATAAGTTCTGACAATTTTTTTTAGAAAGACAGAAACTTAGATGCTTCAGTTCTTTATCTCACACAAAATGGTGTGTTTTGGTTTGTCACTTAATTATTAATTAACCAAATTAATTAATGAATCAAATTAAATTTATCGAATAAGCTAAATGAATCCCTTTTCTTATTCTAATTTCAAACCTAAGATTTAAGTAAGGGTTGAGTAAGTCGTTGCGTTTTCAAATTATACATTTACATTTAAACGAATGTACAGATAGATAGACGGTCTGCTCAATGACTGAATTTCGTTCAAAATCCATTCAAATCTACTCTTTAAATACAAAAACTGTATATTTAATTTTCTCCATCTAGCTCTATGCAATTTTAGTTATCAAACTGTTGTGTACATCTAAAAAAGTATTTATGTTTTCTACTTATCACGTTCATATATCTCTATATATAAATGTACAGATTGGCTGACGGTCACTGCTTTGAAAGATTTGGTTTAAAATTTTATACAAATAAAAGCATAAAATGTTTGAATTGTGTACTAAATTTTATCACTCTTACTTCTTTGCGTGTTTTACCTAATTTTCTTACTTATTTTTTGACAGACTGATAGACTTCCTGTGAATGGATTTCATTCAAAATGTAATAGATATCTATAAATTTAATGAAAACGCTACAGGTTAATAAACATCTTTCTAGTTTACAGCGTTTTTGAAGTGCCGTGTTCGAAGATAGAGAGGGAAATATAATTCCAAAATAAAAAATGTGTTTCTTGAATACAGGAAGTCTAAGATTCGGAAATTATTAAAATTTCGAAGTCAAATTCTTTAGAGATTATAGTGTATACAAGGAACCAATACAATTTACACCTTGTGTATTTTGTTTTCAAGAAAATGATTACAACCACAATTCGTTTGACTGATAGACAGCTTTTCTTAATTTTATAGATTTTTTTTATGGATGAATATTAGTTGAACAATTCACTCATTCATTTCTAGTGAATTGTTTTGAAAGTAACATTTTTTAACACCAAAGACAACGTTTGAAAATGCAAATGGGGGCATTTTATTCTTTCCTTTATAAACATTTCTATAATAAAATCTATGCAAATGTTGAATGTTTTTGAAAAATAAGAAAATTAAACTAGGTTTACTGAAATATAATTTCGCCTAAATCATTCCTTTCTGAGAATTAAACCTTGTCCCTATGTCATTTTACACGAGAAAACATTTTCCAGCATATCATTTCCTCTGATTAATTTTTAAATTTATTTGCTTATGCAGTAAACGGGAGCCTTCAACTTTTAAAAACTGATTCCTTTTTTCATACTTTTAACTTCTTAACTGTCTTCTTTTCTCCAATATCAAATTGTGGAAATGTTTAATTGAATTGATTTAACTACGATTACAGCACAATTTCGGTTAACGGAACAAAAGGAATGGTTGTAGGAGCTGGGCGTTTCGGATAATAATTTTTTTTGTTAAGTTATAAATATTTCTTATTATTTTGTATCTAAATTACACAAAATTAAAAAAAAAATGTTTTAATTGTGAAATGAATTCAAAACTCTCTTTGTAAGTTACACTCATATTGTTTCTTAAGTAATTGGAAATTCAAGTAATTAGTAATTGTAGTAAGTAATTCGTAATTAATAATTTTTTATATTTTTTTACAGTACCATATGTACATTTTCATTTCAGATTTCAGTGGTATTACGGATAACCAAAACATTTAACTCCAGTTTGGTTAACTGGGTTTTTTCTGTTCTTCAAAGAAATGGGGTGTTTACGAGTTAGACTTTATTATTATATCTAAATGATATATCCTGCAATTCTTGGGATTAAAATCTTTTCATGCGTAATAGCATGAAAAAAAAATATTTTGCATAAAATAATTTGCAAAATCCTTTTATCGGTTGAAATCTTAATCATTTGCTTTTAATTAAAAACAGAATATGAATTGAGTCAGGCGTTTTTTAAAAACTACCAATTTCCTCATATTTTCGCAAAAATTAGTAATAATTGAGTTATCAGAGCTACAAATTTTTTTTCACAAACGTTGAAGTATAAAAAAAGTTGTCTCCATTGGAACAACTGATTTTACTTTTAAGCATGGTTAAATCACTTAATTAAAGTTTAAAAAAAATATAACTAAAAGATATAAAAATAAAAGATAAATTTTTGGAAAATGTTGATAGAAAAGTTCAAAGTGTAAAAAAGATAAAATTTTTTATTAATGCCGGTCTAATTAAGTGAATATTTAATGAATTTTTGTATTTTTAAAAATTTGACAGCATTATTTCGCATCTCTTTTATAAGTGTGAAAAACTTAGTTGAAATGGGCCATTTTGAACTAGAAAAAGTAACTCTTATATACATTCATAAAGGAGACATGGAACATATATACATTCATATAAACACATATATATAAATAGCTACGGAGACTTTCATTTTTAATATGATAATTTTAATTAATTATTTAATTTTAGAATTTAAACTGAAAAAAAAATAATAATTCGATGCAATGACGGGTATTTACAGTTAAGGTGTTAGGCATTGAACTACTTCATAATTTCGGCATCATGAGGCAATATTTAGGTAATTATCATTAATAAAGAAACATTTAAAATAATCCTTATCGGCATCTATATTCTAGTATGATACTCCTAATTCAAAAATGTATAATGCTCTTTTCTGAACATGCCCAGAAAAATATTTAAAATGAAACGAATATCATAAAGTTAAGAAACCTATAATATAAGGCTATGACTTACACTACCAGATTCAATATGTCATGAAATACTAAAACGAGGCCAACCTTCGTTTGAAATATTTATGCTTGGATAAAAGCAACAAGTCAGATTTGACTGATCCTGACATTCCTCCTAATCAACAACCTGCAAGATTCCAAATTCTCCATTTCCTGATGGCAACTGAACAATATGACTTGCCAACTAAATAACACCTACGAAATTGCTGGGTGTGGCGATATGATTGGTTGGGCACAAGCCTATGAATGATTGAAAGGGTGGAGCTTCTATCCAACCGTTGGGAAGCCTCTAATGGTTCCATCAAGAATCCAGAACACATTTATCTTTAGCATTCTTCAACAGGCTTGTCAATCTTTTTCATTCAACAAACTGCTGAATGACGAGAGAGTAACATCGTATACATTTCGACTATTCTTAATATGACATATGCTCTTAAATTAAAAATGTAATATAGAACTTAATTGTGACAGTTACTACAGAAAACATACAGCTTTATGGAGAGCCGCTTGATAACTGCTTCGATATTAACGAATTAAAAGTTTGAGGTTTTGATATATTTGATAATTTATTGAATTGGTTTCGTCTAATCACCGAGCTTGTCCTATTTATTAAGGAATTATCAATATTTATTAAAGGTCTATATTATTTGCAGTTTGACATATGTTTTAAAATATATAATATGAAAAATGTAGTTAATAGCTTAAATTTAACCATATTAAATGGTATAAGTCTCTAAAAATATGATGAGTTATTGATTTATTTAATATGTAATAAATAAGTTTTTTTTATATATATTATTGTATTTTAGACTACTGGTTAAGAAATCATAAGCATTTTTTTAATAATGAATATCACAAAAGTTCAAAAAGAAAAAATCTTTCGATAATTGTTGTAGAAATATTTAAAAATTACAATACGATATAGAATAGAATGTTCATTTATAAAATAGAGAATTAATAAAATAAAGTACCTGCAAAAATATTGAATTAACAAAGACCTTTTCAGAATGTTTTTCAGTATTTAGAAAGATGTAGACATAGATGCTTTATCTATTTTTAAATTCACTAATAAATTATTAACATACTGAATAACTGAATTTATCCATTAAGGGCTTTAAAGATGTTGAAGTACTTTTTAGAAAGGCAAAACATAGATTTTCAATGTATCTCATCAATATCGTTAATATGATATTGATTTTATACAATATTTTTCTTTCAGCAAGAAAATAAATTAGAATTTGTGCTTCTTCTTATGTTTAGAAATTTCAAGATATCTATTTTCGCGCCAAGGCCGAATCATACCATATTTTTCCCATTGATAAATCGTCTCCATTTTTATGAATGATTATTATGAAAAACTTGGTTTATATTCCTAAATATTTCCTGGAAATATTTATATCTAAAACTAGTTACAACATAATAATAATAATTTTTAAAAACCTACCTTTTTTTTCAATTCAAATTCGGTCTCACAGAATCAGCAAATGCGTTGAAGATATGACTAAAGTCCCAAAGAACCAAAAGGGCCGAGGAAAAGTCTCAAAAAAATTCACTGAAAAACTTAAAGCTTCGACAACAGCAATTCTTCAATCACTCTCATCAGTACCAATTTATCATCAGAGCATAAATTGGCGACAAGCTGTCGAGAAGACACAACAGACAGATCCGTTCCGATTTTGTGGGACGGTCAAGGGTGGCTATGAGCGCGTGCCGTTCTGAGGAGATGATCTCTGCCGCGTTTACTGCGTGCAAGAACCGCGGCTGCTATGGACTCGGATTACGCAAGACAGAAAACCTCCACAGGCATCATTTCAACCTCGCCAAGGAAAATCGCCAAACTCTTATCTTTTCTGTACGGATGGCGGGATTCGGATGCTGTGAAGAAGGATCAAGGACTTGCTCTTTATCTTCAGTGGGTATTTTTTTTTTTTAACTTGAAGACTTGCCTTCAAGACAGTTGATACCAGGGCGTGTCTCAAGCAAATGTTCGCCAAGATGTAGGGATGCATATCAGATCTTCTACGATGGGATGAGAGTTTTGAATAGCCTTTTAGAGGAAGGGTTGTTGGCTGGAGCATAAAAAAGAGGATATTGCTATAGGATATTGGTCGATTCTAGAATAAAGGAAGATGTATAAGTTTATGATGATTTAATGCAAGAGAATCGGAGCAATAAAATAAGAAATGAGTATCGGAGGGTTAATGACCTTTCAACAGAAGATGAAAGGTCAAAAGAGATACATTTTCGTTAAGAATATTGTGCAAAGAGACTGTTTATTTCAATCAGGCGAAATCATAAAAATGATGACTTTACTTTTCTGAATCTCTCGCAAAATTATAACTTCTGTATACAGAGTTATAATATTTTATTTTATTGGCTTAGTATTAAAAAAGTGAAGAAGATTTTGAGTTTCATGTAATTCATATAGATTAATGAGGAGTAAAGCAATAAAATTGTATTTACAGTATTCAGCACATTTTGATTCATATATATTGATAATATTCGAGAAATATTTAAAAACTGAAATTTGTATTTGCAGTATTCAACGTATTTTGATTAATCCAAATTAATAATATTTGTGAAATATTTAAAACTGAAATTTGTATTTGCAGTATACCGCTTATTTTGGTATCCACATTGATAATAATAGAGAAATATTTACAACTCAAATTTGTATGTGCAGCATGCAGCATATTTTGATTTCTTCCACGCTGATAACATTCGAAAAATATTTAAAACGCAAATTTGTACTTGCAGTATTCAACTTATTTTGATTCATCCACATTGATAATATTCGAGAAATATTTAAAACACAAATTTGTATGTGCAGCATTCAGGATATTTAGATTCATCCACATTGATAATATTCGAGAACTATTTAAAACTCAAATTTGTATTTGCAGTATTCAATATATTTCCTTTTATCCGAATTCATGATATTCGACAAATGCATAAAGCGTGAAGCTTGCAGTTATAATATGAAGAATATTTGTTTTTACTTAAATTGATGTTATTCGGCCCAAACAAAATTTCATTTACATCGTCAATACATATTCATTTTTTTTTTAAAAATTGATTATATTGGAGAGAACCACAGATTTAAATTCATCTTGAGAGATTTTGATTCATCCAGACTGATAACATTCTGGAAATATTTTTAACTCAAATTTGTATTTGCAGTATTCAGCATATTTCGATTCATACATATTGATAATATTTGAGAAATATTTAAAACTACAATTTGTATTTGCAGCATTTGTATTTAGCATATTTCGATTCATGCATATTGATATTAGAGAAATATTTAAAACTCAAATTTGTATTTGCAGTATTCAGCATATTTCGATTCATACATATTGATAATATTAGAGAAATATTTAAAACTCAAATTTGTATTTGCAGTATTCAGCATATTTCGATTCATCCATATTGATAATATTAGAGAAATGTTTCAAAGGCAAATTTGTATTTGCAGTATTCAAAGTATTTACTTTTATCCGAATCCATAATATTCGACAAATGCATAAAGCATATACATTAAATCAAATTGTGGATATTTGGCCAAAAGAAATTTTCATCTATAATTTCAACACATTTCCATTTTTAGAAAATTGATGATCTTCGAGAGATAAGCAAAGTAATAAGTTTGCATTGATAATATTCAGTACATTCTTATTTATGAATATAAGTAATGTTCAAACGATGCATTTATATCTTGTTGAAAATATATACTCTTCTTAGATACGTACATGAAAGATTGTTATACCAAAATGTAATCATTTCCTTTGGAATGTTTCAGTAACATGAATATCAATTTTATTTTCTGATTCTCTTAAAATGAAAAAAATATTTTCGAATAAGCAAAGAGCTACAAAAGAACTCAGAATCCGTTCACCAAAGATTGCAATTACCAAATTATAATCATATTTTTAATTATTATATTAAACTCACAAACTGAAGTGATGATTATTATTTCCTTCTCTATCATTTTTGACATTTTGATTTAATTTTGATGAATTTTGTGAGTTTAGATTATTATTTCACAATTTTGTGAGTTTAGATTAGATTATTTTCTCACAAACTTTTTGTAGTAACTAAAGAAAGTTTTTAAAAAAGAGTTATAGTTATAAATATATGTTTGAACTATTAAATTAGATCAAAAATTGATTTATGGACATTATAGTTACAGTTTTTACATAACTTTGCTCAATTGCATATAAAACCCAAATTTTACTGAAACTTTAGAAGAAAATACAAATTAGAGTTATTCGTTAACATTTAAAATAAAAACAAAATGCATTTTAATTATTCATAAAAATGCCAGATGATATTTAATATTTAAGAAGAATTTTAATTAAAATTAATGATAGTTTTCTTATATCGTAATTAATTATTTCTAACCTTCGCTCTTCATATATTTTCATAACATTTCATAAGAAACTCACATATTTTCGTTTCCATTCTATATAAGAATGTAGTTAAATTTTCAATAATTGTAGCATAAAATGTTTGGAGATGTGTTGAACTGTAAAAAAAACACTCTTGGTCTTCACTGCCTTGCCCAAATTCTATAACTATAGAAGGGGGAGGGGAGAATACAAATTTTAATAGAGAATACGCGAGAAAGTTTCGAGGAGACCAGTTCTGGTGATTACTTCATAACAATATATATTAAAATTCAATAAAACCACCCATAAAATTTCTTCCTACTAAAAATTCCAATATTTGTTTTATAGCCGAATTCAATTCTTTTGAAGCAAAAATTTGATGCAAAACTAGAGATTATTAAAAGATTAAATCTAAAAACAAATTACTAAATTTTCTCTTTTCTTTAAAACTCTTTTGTTTGCATTTTATTATTTTCCTGTTTATTTTTCTGTTTTATAAATTTAAATAGCAAATCTTTAAGCATTTTTATTGTTTACTAATTACGTTTGAATAATATTATTATACTGGATGTAATATTATGTAGGCTCTACTGCTTGAATCGTATAGACTTCCTTCATGATTTCTTATACTTGTTCCTTTATTTTTTATTTTGGCTTTTTATTTTATTTTTCTTTTATTATCATCTCTTGCACGCAACACAAATACACATAAAAGTTATTTTTTGAATGATTAGCCTGTGACAGCTATTTAAATTTTATTTTTTAAAAATATTAATTCTGAGCGTAATTCCACTTTTTACACACGACTAATCATCATCAGAATACCAAATGTCATTTAGTTTCACGTTCATAGATATCTCCTTGTCGGTTTCAAACTTTTGAGCATTCACGTACACATATATTATCTTGTCTCTGAGCCTTCACGTTCACAGCTATCTAGACATAATTACAGAGATATGTCCATGGGGGGTTGAAACATAGAGATATGTCAAAATCTGTTAGTTCAAATCTTAAATCAAGTTCAGTTCAAGTCACGATTAAAATACTTTCTCTTTGTATATTTCGTTTAATATAAAATGGAAAATAGTTACGGATTTGACAGTTTTTTTCTGCATGTAATTAGTTTCGTTTATACACTGTCCCGCTTTTACAATGTATAGATATATAATTTTTAATGTACATGGTGACTATTTTATGATGGATTTCGCAGTTTCGGAGCATGCTATTGCAGTTCGAACAACCTCTTCAAATTTTTACGTTATACTAACACTCTTGCGCGTTTATTCTATCTTTATATGTAATTGCATTTTAAAATCTTATTTAAAATTTAATTAGCTCATATACCTTTATCTTAATTTAGCCCACGTTAACCTCATTCTAGAGCATTCTCTTACTTCCTGATCCACTTACTTTTTAATTTATTTAATTCTAAGTCGTTCTTTGACGATGTTGTGTCGGTGTTACCATGGAACGGGGGGTGTTGTAGTTTCTGAGGGTAAAGACCCTTTAGCACTCGAGGGCAGAAGTCTGTCTTCTGGCTCGCATGAAGATGACACTCACTTGCACAACCCCTTTTTACAGGGGGGTTCTTCACACACCTCACAGATGGAACATCCATGCCCGAATCAGGATTCGAATCCACTACGCTCAGGTCAAGGGAAAGACGCGTGATCCCTAAGCTAGGATGCTGGTCAACTCTTTATTTCTTCATTCATTTTTCTTTAATTTTAATAAAATTTTTAAATCTAAAATTAAAAAGTTACCTTTCTAATGGTTTTTTTTCCATTTTTGTAAAATAAGTCATGTTTTCAGAAATATTTTGGAAGATATGGCCATTAATTTCCATAGCTTAGTTACCCATCTAATGACGGTCAAGCCTGTATTCTTTCTGAATTAAATTTTCTGTTGGTGCCTTTTTCTTTATTTCTTTCGCATTTTCCATCTAACTCAATGGAGTATTTGGTCGCGTAGATTTGGAGAACATCTGTAATAATATTTTGCAACTCTATTAATTACCGAAGCTTTGAATCAGTACAGCTGTAAAAAAATATTTGTTTAGAGTTAACTGTTAAAATTCAACATCAAGTTGTCTATATCACTATATTAGCATTATATATATATATATATTAATTTAGCCACTGAAACTCGATTCTCTTGAAAGAGAAACCTAATAAAACAATCATGCGGAACCCTAACTGAAGTGATTGAATAATAAAATCTTTACAATGAATTGTTTTCGAATGCAATTTCTTATTATCTAGACTATAGTCCAAAATCAAAGTGCTAATTTAAATATTCTTTTAATCTTCATGAAAAATTCCGCAACGACTTACTAAAGAATATACTTTGAAAAAGTAGAATTTTATAGTAAGAAGTATACAGAAAAATTTCTATGATAAAAAATCCTACGTATGGCAATGTTCCAAGAAAATGGTAAGCTTTCCCGTCTGCAAAATTTTTCTTTAATGTACACATCAAACATTTCTGATTTAACCAAGATCTGACTGACTTTATGTATATTCTTAATAAAGCTTAATACACTCCGCGGCATTCATCCGTCTTCACGCTTTGAAGATGCCCCGAAAATTGCTTCGTGAGATTTATCAAATTCTAATTTATCATTCCTTAGCATTCATTTGTAAGAAGCAGTGACGTCATTTGCGTGAGGTATCACATCATTTGGATGAATAATGATGCTGATGAAATAATGAATAATGATGAATGATTTTCGTTGTTTAGTTCATATATTTTCGGAAAAATGAATATCAGCAAAATTTCAGCCTCTGATTCGTTTGATTTGCAAATTTTAATATTATAAGATATTTTTGGCTGCAATATTATTTTTGAATTGCTTCATGAGGCATTCTTGATGAAAGAAACGTCCGAAATGTCCTACCAAGCAGTCTTCTGTATTTGACGCTACTGCACCATATTTACTCGCGTAGTAGATGTTGAACAAGAAAGATTTAATTAATTTTAAATTTATCCGAATTTCGCTGCACTTCCTTTATAAAATCGGAGAATGCTATAGCATTAGCACAGCTACTTTATAATTAAAAAAACTTAAACTTTTCAGTAATATGAGGGTTTTTTTATTTGCGATTCTGTTTTTTTTTCTATAAGTTTATCACAGAAAAATATTTTTTTAACCCTTTAGCTACTTATCTGCGATTTCCGCGAGTTGGCGATCAATCTATTTCCTATTGCATCCGCATTTTTCGCAGTTTAGAAGGTTTATTTTTACGACTACAGATTTTTATTAATCATATTATTATTGTGTAACATATAGTATCAGTTCACTTTGTTTGAAAAATATTTGAACTTTTTTGCAAACAACGCATCTAAATAACGATTTCAAAAAATTATGCAGTCAGAGAGCTAAAAAATATCTTTCAAGTGTATTTTGTAACTTTTTATTGAACTTTAATTTCATTGTTATTTTACCTTATTTTTACTTCACACTATGAGGGGATTTTAAATACATTTATTTTTGGGCAACTCATTAAATTTGCTATTGTCACTATTATATTATTAACAGAAAATTTTAAGATTAGATTAAAGGCAGATACATTAGTAGTAAAACAGTACCATGCTACGATGCTTAAAATAAATAAATTAAAATGCCTTTACATTTCTATGAAGTTAAATGTGAAAAATCTTTTTTACATAGTATGGTATTTTTATTGAACATTTTTGTTGATGTGACATATTTTCTCGAAACTGACTTTGAAAATTTATGAAGCGATGCTCTCCTAATGTTGATGATGTTTCCCATTTAAATCAGATGAGTTTCTATGTCTTATTTCTGCCATAGTTTAGAATTTTAAGCCAAATATTATATATATATATATATATATATATATATATATATATATATATATATTATTGTTCTTATATATGTTCCATAACTTATTGCAGATTTTTTTCAAATTCAGTTAAGTTTAGTTATAATTATAGAACGTTTTGATACTACACTTCGTAAATTTTCGGAAAGGAGTTCATGACTTTGAGCCATGGACAGATAACGAAGATGACCTTTGAGTTGGACGACCTTCTTAAAACATCCTCACTACATCAACAGGAAGTTATTTTGTACCGATGTATTTAACGGGTACCATACTCGTTATCATGGACATTTCCACTGGAATCGGGTCTCAAACTCACAGCTTTTCAGTCCCTGAAGTGATATTTTAACACCTGGTTCCAGCTAGCCTAATTAATTGAAATTTCCTCCCTTATTATTTTTCAGTTTGAATCTTTATGCATGCGATCGATAACTATACCCTATTTTTTTGTTTATCTATATTTCTTTATGCTTCTCAAACATTTTGTACTCACTTTAATCGTTCCTTTTAAAATGTTCATCAAATTTTACTTGACACTAATTTGCATCTGAAAATCGTGTGTTATTTCCATTACCTCACAAAAAGTCTTTTCTTGGATACCTAAAAAACGCATTTTTTTTTTTCTTTTCGGATGAAATTTTGTCTCACAAAGAACGATATTGTTATCGAAACAGTATTTTCATTTACATAATTTCTTACCTTTGTGAATATGAACTTTTTGGAATTTTACAGTATGATAGAAATGAAAGAAAAAAAAATGATTCGGACGTAAGTGGAAAACACATCAAAACGATGAGCATCGCTCCATGAATTTCAAAAGTAAATTTCCAGAAAGTTCCATAAAAACAAAATATCAAATAAATAAAATAAAATAAAATAAATAATAAATGAAATAAAATAAAATAAATAATAAATAAAATAAAATAAAATAAATAATACATAAAATTAAATAAAATAAATAATACATAAAATAAAATAAAATAAATAATACATAAAATTAAATAAAATAAATAATACATAAAATTAAATAAAATAAATAATAAATGAAATAAAATAAAATAAATAATAAATAAAATTAAATTAAATAAATAGTACATAAAATTAAATAAAATAAATAATACATAAAATTAAATAAAATAAAATAAAATCCATAATAAATAAAATAAACAAATATTTCGTAAATTCTTTTGATTGTTTACTTGTACAAAAGTTAAAATACACCTTCCACAATCCTATCAGAAGAATGTGATCGGAATGTGTGCCTAATACAGTGAAAACACGAAAATGAAACGCCACGAATGTTCACAATAAAACTTCAATTGTTCAATAGCTTGAGAGGAAAAAAAAAAAAAAAAAAAAAAAAAAGAGCGAGAGACATTTTCTTTTTTATTGCTACATCCCTGCTAACAAAGGATACCAGTTTTGAAATTTCAACTTTTTGTTTCTATGGACAAAATGTAAATGTGTAATACATAAATGAACATTTTATTTATTTTTCAAAGGCAAATCTTAATTTCCTATGCAAATAAAAAATAGTTAAGTTCCCAACTAAGCCATTATTTATAAAAACATAGTTGCACAGTTAGAAATTTAGAATAATTTTTCCTAAGGATCTAAATAGGCCCTTAATTCTTTTCTATAAGCGTTGAGATCGAGAGACACTTGATTAAAAGTAGTTTGTCTCTGCTGTTATATTTTATCAAAATTTAATAAACGTCACCAAAACTTGCCAAATGAGTGACGCCAGATGGTTCTTCTTGTTTTTAGAGAATTCCTTTTATAGAAACATGTTGAAATATCACAGAAATCTTGCGACTTATGCATATTCCAGACTACATAAAGTGACATCAACAGTCATTCATGGTTCAGTTTATAGTTCATTGATTATACTGTTCTTCAGCTTTTAACTCGCTCATATTTTATTTTTGACGAAAAAAAAAACTTGATAGTTTTAATAAGGAAATAAATTTATCAAAAAGTTTTTAAAAACATGCTTTTACGAGATTGCTAAAAGAATAGTTTATTTTAAATTTATATTCTGTATCCGAGTATTTAATTTACAATTTATTATTATAAATATTTAAATAATATTTATAAAACTCACTACCAGATGGCGCCATGTAAATAGAAGCAAATTTTAGTTAATTAGATTCACTTTATTACATTGTTAACTCAAAAAACAGTTAAATCACAAATTTTCATCAAGAACACATCAATCCAGTCTTTACTAACATGAATCTTGTTAAATGAACTGAAACTTCATAAAAAATGAATTTTTCTTGCATTAAAGCAGTTATTGTATCAGAAGGACGTTGCTACCAGCATACGATGGTAAAATTGTGGTACCACTATTTTATTAGGACATCAGTCTCTCTCCGAATTAATTACCCTCTCCTCTAGCCACCCAGTAGATTCGTTTATATCCAACTCTCATTTTCATCCGTTCATTCCATCCATCTTATTTTGTTGGGTTTCTTGATTGCTAATGATGGAAAATAAATACAAGGTTATTAGGAATGATTCACACTTTTTCAAAGCTTTTAATATACATGTATAATTACATATGAGTGATGGATAAAAATAATCTCAAATTCGCCGATTTTTTGCAATTCTACAAATATCTAAGTGCTGCCACTGGCTCACACGACACAAGGTAATAGGTAACTGAACTCGTTTTATATATTATGTAGCGTGATCTTGTCAAAATTGAAGTATAATTAGGTAACTAGGATTAGTTAATCTGCTCACAAAAGAAAAAGCTTTGATTAAAAAACTGCACACAAAAAAAAAAGTCACCCTTGACGAATATCTTTCAACCGCCAAAATTGCGCGTGGAATTTCTGTGCCCCAGAATCTCACTTTTTGACTATTCATGCTTTGAGGACACATTTAGGACTTTGTTATGCTTCTGCCACTGTCAAAAATCTTAGAAATATCGGGCAACTATACAATGTTGCGGATATAACCGTGGACTAGATGATTATACGAAATGTATGGAGCTAGTTCAACGGCTGCTTTTTGTCATGTGTCTTCGGGAACGCTCATGGAACATATGTACAGAATGGAAGAACTCGGTGAAATTGCAGCTATTTTGATGTATCACTTATATTTGTACTTTGGAATATATAGGGTTTTGAAAATGAATAAATTTTTTATAGTAGTTCTTTATTACAACTTCATAGGTAGTACAGACATTTTCCGATACAGACGTAGTACATACTCGCCGATTTTCAGCTGTTTAACATATTTCTTCGTGTTTGTAGATATTGCGTCACATTATATGCTTGCTGACTGCATCAGGCGCGTTCTTCTGCTCTAAATAACAAGTTCGTCTCCTTTAGCTCCAATTGTTTATTGGATTTTGCCATAGACAGTAATGTTGTGTCATTATTTCAATGGGTAAAATGGCTTCACTAACTGCTGCAAAAGTGTAAAATAATTTAATTGTGACCCTAATGTTTACTTTTCTGAACGTAAAATAAGTCTAAGAATAAATGTGGCTCATGTATATAAATGTTCTATTTATATTTAAACAAAAATTTTAAATTTTTTTTTACATTAAACATTATTTTCTACGATTTGTTGGGGTTTTTTTTCGCAACTGTCACCTGAAAATGATAAAAAAAAAATCCTTCAGATATTATTATTTTAAATAAGACCAGCGAAGGTTAAAGTTTATTATATACCTTAACTTCACTAGCAATGGTGACAGACTTTTAAGGTGCACCCATTTTGAAATAGTTGCAGCTAGAAAGTTATAATATTAATTCAACCCTTTATAAATCAAACAGGTTCTCTTGTCATTAAGTGACAAGTATTTGATCGTTCGAAACTGCCTCATTATTAGGTTAACTTATTCTGTTCCGAATTAAAGTAGAAATTATAGATTAGATGATAGAAAAGTAAGGAAATGTATAAAATTATGAACAGAACAGTATAAAGTTAACTATATATAACTGTACTTGTTATATGTGTATCAAAATTTTAAATTAAAAAATACTTTGCTATAATAATTATTAATTGCTAACTATATAAAAGTTTTAGCAATCATCAATCAAATTTAGCCTGTTGTTTACCAGAAAATGCATTTCCAGTAAAATTAAATTAAGAAAGTATAACAATTTTTTTCTTCAAAAAATAGATATTTTCCGACAACAATTTTTGAAAACAACAAGAAAAAGAGCTTATCATCTTACATTAAAGATAAAGACTTCAAAACCAGACGCATTTCGAGGAATGTTGTTTATACACATTTCATTTTCCATGTAACTGCTGGCAGCTGAAGAGCTCCTACCATAACAAATGAATAATGCATGATCTCTTCTTTCATCTGCTTCATTTTTAGTTGCTTATCTGCTTTGTAAGCGAGTAATCTGAAAATATATCCATTATGCAAATACAATGGATTTTGTTTATGACTGCAACAAACACATTTCATGAAAGAAGAAAAACTAATTTCAAAATGGTTTGAATTTGTTTTGGTTCTTTATATAAGCAAAGCTCGAAAGCCATTTTCTCTGTAAATGAAGAAGTATTTAATAAATAAGGTTAAAATTTTCTAAAACAAAATTAGATAAATGATTAAAATAAGCAATGGAATGTCAAAGAAAAAAGCATTTATCAAGTTTCTATGATTGGTTTATCCTTTTATGTTGCTGTTGAAAGGCACTTGTTTTCGTTTCTTAAACTATCTGCAGATATTTAATAATCAGCAGCGTTTGGCGTCAAGTTGGTTCATCTGGACTATTAATTGATAAAAAGCATCAATTATTTTATAGGACAAAGTATAAATAGTTTATTCATCAAAATATTTTCAAATTTTGAAGTTCAGAAATTTATTATAAGCATATCTTACTCTGAAATCTACTCTACGTGGTGGTAAACGAAATTATATTTTCATCGCCAACAATGGAAAAAAAATTGCTAAGTTGAAGTATTAGTAGTAACAATGAATATAATGATTATGATTTGAGTTTCACTACAATAATGAAGTGTATTGTTGTAACATATGCTTAAAAATTATATAATTGTAAAGATAATTTTTTAAATTTTGAAATGAGGTAAAATCAATTTTGTAAGGGAACTTACTGTTAAGAATAAGAACATTTTTTTAAATTTAAATTTAAATTTCAATGAACTCATTCCGATCCCACCATCCAAAGTATATATTTTCCATATTTGATACTTCTATGTCAAATGGTTTGGTATGCTGATTGCCATCACTTACATAGTCATACATTTTTATTATAAGTAGAGATTTAGAATTTTATTGCACAACTACAGATTTGAATCTAACCTTTGACGGAAACCAACATTAAAGTGAAAATTTTATTAACTGCATGTGGAAATTCAATTTCTTAAAAGACATATTTAGTACAACATTCTCAAATATGTTATTTAATATTTTGAATTTCATTACTTAAATTCAAATTTGGGACTAACAATGTTTCAGACTGAATACAGTGCCGGAACTATAATATAGCATAATTGGTAAAGGAGTACTGTACCAGTACGGAACAGAGTAGCAGTACTGGAAGTCCAAAGTTTGGAAAAAAGAGGGGGGGGGGAGGACCCAGCTCGAAATGTTAAATTACTTAAGCATAATACAACAATTACTATCCTAATTTTCTAAATTAAAAGATAAATTATAGTAAGTAAAGGAATACCAGAATGAAGTTCAGAAATTTATTATAAGCATATCTTATTCTGAAACCTACTCTACGTGGTGGTAAACGAGTACTGAATACCATGTCAAATAGCACAAAACCACCCTCCCCTAGTTTTTCGACAATCAGTTTTGTCAAATAAAAATGTACAGAAATACTTCATTATTTCCTTCAGAAATTATAAAATCTCTTAAAATAAAATGATTAAAAAAAGGTCTAAATTATCTAAAATTAACTATTTGAATGAGTTTTTACGTGAATATCAACATTAAAAGACAATCCTAGAAACAAACTTAAACATTGGTGCCATGCGCCATGCCGTGAATTATTTATTTTCCAAAATTTTATCTTTCATTCTGAGCGCCAGTTAAAAAAATGACTACAGTACTGAGTCCACTTATTTTTAAAATTTGATACCGTATTTCTAAAATTAAGGATTTTCTGATGATTCACAAAATTCATAAATAATCTTCTATTTGAATGATATATCTCTTGAAGCGAGTTCACGTTTTTTCGGATGCTGACGATTTTTTTCTTTTTTTTAAAAAAAAAAATATTACATATAACATATTATCAATAAATATAAAAGACATCAAATAAATTTGAAAGCTGTTATTTGAGATTTCTAGAGAAGAATTACAAAGCCTGTAAAATTGAAAAATTCGTTGAATTTTGTTCAAAGTGCCTTTCAGAATCTTTTTATTAAAGTGTTTTTCATTGCTTTATCTTTGCTTATTCAATGTTCAGAACTCGGATTTAAGTAAAAAAGATCATCTTTACAAGAGGTTAAATGATGTGACACGTCAATTGGTTTGCCGCGGAACCGAAAAAAATTTCAGGTCTGGACGAAAGTGATGCTATCTAATCGCAGACGATGTCATTCTTATTAGTACCTATCTGTCAAATGCGTTTGAACTATCGATATCTCAATATTGTTAATTGTTCAGATGTGAAGATATTTCCAGTATGACCTAAACATGACGAATGCGCCTTCATTCAGTTTGAATATGCAAAATTTTACTTTGCAAAAAATATTTTTCAACGACCCCAGATTTTGTATTGATGCATGCATGGATGTTTATCAATTTGAAATTCACATTTGCTTGGTAATATCAATTGAAAATTATGTAAACAAGGCTTTGGTTGAAATCTTTTGCCACCTACAGCTTGTTATTTGACTTTTTAAAACATAATAAAATTTTTTGATGATAACTAAAGTTTAAAACCCATTTGAAGAAATGTTTTCATTATATTCGTATCATTTTGATAGGAAAATTGCTTAATTTGATACTTGATTAAACTTAGTTGCGCTATTAGTTTGATATACTTGCGCTTAGAAATGAGTTACCATTTTTAGCGGTGATTCTGGCTTGATGTGATCATTATTTAGTGATATTTTTCCCTTTATAATTAACTTTATTTGAAAAAGCTTCTATCAATGGAATAAACTTATAAATTTGATTTATTTTGTTATTAGACAATTTATTAGAAATTTTATTTCGTTTTGTTGATTATATGGTGTGTTCCAACAGCGGCTTAAAACCGGAAAAAAACTCCTTCAACGATAATTACAAGTTTAGAATACAAAAGTAAAGGATTTTTCCTTCCCTAAAAGACGGAAAGACATGTGCGGATATAATAGATAAAAAGATAGAGAAGAGAAAGCAAAGAAAAGAAAAACAGTGAAAGAACAGTAGCAGCATAAAATTTGATACAGAAATTAGAAATTTCTGATATTTGATATTTCCTTCTATTGTATTAAAAATTCCCAGTGATAGTGACTGTTAAATGAATTTAAAGAAATCACAACCGTACACTAAAAATCTAGCAAAACGATCAAAGGAAAGTTTAGCTAACTTAATATTCAGCAACAAACTTGAAATACTTTTTATATTCCTTTACAGTTACAAATGCAATATTCAGACAAAGAGCATTTTGGTGCATAACATTTGACATGCAAATTTATCAGTTAATTATAGTTTTTTTTAATTTAATTTTAGACCAAATCTGTCAAAGAATCATTTGTTAGCTATCATAATCCTATGTTTTCAACATGATATGTAAAAGATGCAATGACTTCAATAAATATACATTTCGTCTTCTGTATCAGTCTTAAAGTATGATCTAATTAATAGAAAATAAGGAATCCAAGTTACATACGGGAAATGCAAAACGCTTTCTTCATTAAACAAGAAATGTGTCATATCGAGTCACCACAACTCGGAGAAGGGGACCTACTCTTGCGGACTATCGTTACCTTAGGGGGATTTGCCATCTTTCCTACTCGTGTTATATGTTCAGGAAATGCTAAAAGAAAGTGCTAAATTGTCTAAGTAAATCAGAAAAGAGATGGAAAATATCATTTCTGGTTTCTAACGAGTTAATGATTATTTGTTCCAGATACTAAATTTTTCAAATAATTCAACTCTTCCTCCATGTTTTTATTTTCTTGTATACGAAGTACAGAAAAAGTATTGTAATCGTCAAACATATTTTAACTCTACATTTTGACGAATTTCTACATTTTAGTTTTCCCTGAGTTCTGTAAACATATTTTTGGCATTATGTTTATCTGTCTGTGAAAACGATAACTCACACTTGTCTTGAGCTAGACGGCAGGAATTCGATATAAAATTACGAATAAATTTGTAAATTGCTATCAAATTTTGAACGAAATCCATTCACAGAAAATCTGTCTGACTAACTGTTCGAGTACAAGTGAACCCAATAACTACAAAATGTAAAGATCTAGGTAAACAAAATTTGGTACATAAGTTTATCATCTTGAATATAAATGCGTGTCAAATTTTGAATCAATTCCATCAAACGGTTGACTGTCAATCCTGTACTTCTGTTGCATGTAAAAATGCATTGATTTCAATGAGTAAAATTCAGTATGATGTCTTCCGATTACAAATGCAGTTTCGTGTCAAAATTTGTTATCAATAGACTGGAAAAAAGGCGTCCAAGGTATGTATTCTCGTGCTTATATTCGATAAAAACACTAAATTCGCACCAAGGATTTATATTTCGTGACTATTGTTCGTTAATTCCATGCAAATTTTTCTCGACTTTTCCGAAGATACCAATTTTATACGGAAGAAGGAAGGATAAGTATGCAAGAAAGATTCTCGGAAACCACTCCCGCTGGTTAAATATTGAATTTCAATGATGTTTCCTGCATTTAAGTGTACAGCTTACTTCAGTTCTGTCCTGCTCCCTCTTGATATTTGCGGTTAATTTTTGTGAATAGAGAAACAAACGGAATAAGAAAAACAATAAATATTTTCTGCTTTAACTGTAATCGCATCATTTACTCAAGTTCTAATGGTGCGAGAAAAATGAATGGGTTTGAAACATCCATCTGCGCCACGAAACTTCTTTAGATAAGGCCGATTTAACTTTCGAGTAAACGGAATTTTTAACTTTCGGAATAATTCTACCAACGTATAAGCCACTTTTTACAATCGTGACCAAATTTCTCTAAATAGATTGTTTTAGAAAGTATTTGCTTTCTTTCTTTTTTTTTACAAGTGCAGTCCTAATTTCTTTCATCGGTTGAAATCATTTCTAGTATTAGAAATTCTTTAGGTGAAATTTCACTAATATCTTATTTGTCTGTTTAAAGTGTACGTACACACTTGAAGACTTTTTTTTTAAATTTTAATTTTAAAAATCCAGTTTTTTCACAGTAGGTTATTAACATATGTTTAAACTCATTTCAGTGAGAAAAAGCAATATTACACCAATTATTAATTAATTAAATAATATTTAATAAGCTAATTAGCCTATTTTTTTTTGAAACATTATATCTTAAATTCTAATTTGTACAGACACAATTCTAGTTGGAAATGATGCCTAATATTAGTCTTCATGTTGTCTGCCTCAAACAAGTTATAAAAATTTACAGTTTTTTTAAAACAATTTTTTTCATCAACGATGAATAGAAAAAGCGAGATTTTTTTTTCTGTAATTTTAACTTTTAAACAGCTATTAAAATTTATTTCTATAAATATAACTTTGATTGAGGCACAAAACATCCGCTATTTCATACAGATTATTTTGATATATAAATAACTGTATTTGGTTCATTTCTTGTTGAGTTATGATTGTTCGAATGAAGCAACATAGTGGAAAAATATCATTCTTCATAAAATGAGTTTTAAAAACACCGCAACTAGAGTTTTTAATGAAAGCACCTCAAGAAAAATAATTATAACTCGAGAAATATTTCGAATATTGATAACATCTTGGCATCGTTTGAAAGCTAAAGAATCAGAGAACATTATTAAGCAATAAAAAAATATTCGATATTTTGAACGATTTTCGAAGTTTTAAGAGTGTACATACACCTTAAGTCGTCTAGCAATTATCAAGTCATTTTAAAAGCTGAAATTTTGATAACTTAGCAATGGAATGTAACATCGCTCATTTTTATATCTTTTAATTTAAAAAAAACAGCAAGAGTAGCAACCTCAAACTTTCTTGCGTACTCTCTATTAAATGCGTCATGCCAGAGAACGCCTTATATGGCATTGGCATATAACAGTTACGAAATCTTTACTTTGGATCTTGAATTTAGCATTTTTATTGAATCTGCCATGTCATCAGATTGCATTGATAATATCCAAAAATCGAATTTGTGTTTTAGACACATTTTTCTCAACCGAATGAAATAAAGATTTGATACGTACCTGCAATTGTAGTAAAAAAATCTCATACCGAATTTGATATACTTAAATCACTGCGGTTTGGAATTTTCACGTTTACACTTGCAGTGAATAGCTTATAAGCCAGTTAACAGCTACGTTACACGAGCAATTGCTTTTGTATCATGGCCATGTTACTGGGCCAACCCAGGTTCACCAACCACAAGGTCCCAGGTTCTATTCTCACTCATATCAATCCGCCACATTGATGACCTGGACGTGATCCTTCAACCCTCGTACAGCTGTTGTGGCTCCATCTACCCGCAACCAAAGTCATCAAACTCACTTGACACAGCAACCCAAAGTCGTCAGACTCACTTGACGCAGCATCAGCAACCACTCACCCACACACTCTCACCATAACGCTTGGCGCTACTCAAATGGCTGCAGGCGCATTAGAATCAACAGCTAATACATCTCCACTCAACAGCCATATCGTTCGTCTCACCTCCGACTCACTGGAGGGAGAGTCTGTGGTGAAAGCTTATAAGCCAGTTAACAGCTACGCTACTCGAGCAATTGCTTTTGTATCATGGTCATGTTACTGGGTTGCGAACCATAAGGTCCCAGGCTCTTTTCTCACTCATATCGATCCGCCACAGACTTTCTGAAAGTACAGACCGACAAACAGATATCACTTATTTGGATCTGGCTAAAAATTTGGCTAATGCCTATAACATATATGCTGCATCTGTGCACCGAATCTAATATATTTCTTTTCGTTTTGTATTTATCGTGTTAGCTTTTAATCGAATAGCAGGACAGATGGATTTCCGCTGAATAGATTTTACTCAAAATTTGACAGAAACCTGAAAATTTAATGTAAAGTCCGTATACCAGATTTCATACGTATAGCTCAAAACATTCTTGAGTTATCTTTGTCACAGGTAGGCAGACGGGCATTTTCCAAGAATGTGTTTTTCGGACTTAGGGAGGCCTGAAATGTAGAGATTCGTCAAAATCTCGAGTTAGAATTTCTCTGGCGATTACAATGCTTTCTCTATATTGCGTATTCGGGAGATCAAACTCTCCGACCTGCCACGAAGGTACACGGATTTAAACCATAAAAAATGAATGACCAGACCGCCGCAACAGCAACATTGGCGGGAACTGTGGTTGAGTCCTAAGGGCCTTCACCAGCCACGGTACAACCCTCCCCGAAGGAAGTACGTCTCGTCATCGATGGGAGGAGTCAGATCCCCCACCTATTAGTGTACCCTCCAGGGTGGCGAGATCCAACCACCATGCCGGAAGCATCTCATCCTCAATTCGAGGTGACCCCCGGGGTAATATTCTAGAGAGTAAAAAAAAACTGTCCACTTCGTCTTTAAGATAAGGTATTTTAAGTTATATCTCTTCTATTAATAAAGATGAATGTCTACAAGATATATCGTTGATTGACCCGCCAAACTTAAAATATTCGTGTTTTTCTTAGTAGAAATATGCATTTGGATGCGTTTTTTTTTTTACATTGTAATTAGAAATTTATGAAATAAAAATTAGTGAAAATTCTGAAGTTTTCTCTTCTAAATATCCAAAAATATCACACCACAAAAATGATTTTATGCTATGTTAAAATTTATAAAAATACTTAACTTCACATTTTTTTACCCTATAATCTTTTCCATTTTTAATCAATGTAAAAGGTTAGTGTCGTACTTTACATTATTTCATTGTTGTAGTAAAACTGAAATTTCCCCTGCTGCTAATACTTAGTTTTGTCTTTTTCCATTGTTGATATGAAGATTCGGCTTATTTTTACATACTGAATAGATTTAGTATAAAGCATGCATTTAGCAAATTTAATGAAATTTTATTGTTCAATCATTGTTCATTTTATTGCCGATGATTCAATAAACGATGGTGATACTGCTTTTCTTTTTTGTTGCATAAATGTATGCATAAAACACTTAAAGAAAATTAAGAAAAAGATTACACACTGAACATAATGATGTATGATTTATAAAAGAGTATGAGTTATATTATTGAAATTTGAAGTTTAAAATATTTTACCAAGGCAGAATTTTAAACAAAGGTAAACAAGATATTTGATAAAATTTTATTGTTCTAGCATTAATGATGTCATTGCAATAGCAATGAATCATTAAACTAATAGAAAATTTTTTGTTAAATGTGTCCATTTTTAATTACTACTTCTCTTTCCTGTGACATAAATGAGTGTATAAAAACACTGATAAAAATTTATGAAAAGGCATATACATTGAGCAGAATGTCGTAAAACTTTTTGAAAAAATATGAGTTATATTATTAAAATGTGAAGTTTAAATTTTTTTTACCAAGGCAACCATTAAAACAAAGTCAATAACTGATGACATATGTATATGAGTTTTCAGGTCAATTAGGCCATGACTTTTCATCTGTCGGCACAAATAATGAAAATAAATGTATGTTGGCTTTTTATAGACCGTTTGACGCACAGCTACCGCATTTCACACATGAATACTTTCGAGGGTAACAATATGTACTTCTCAGCTATTTTTTCAAATTTTAAGTAAAATATTGAAATTTCAAAACATTTTAATATTTAACTATATTTTTTTATTTATTCAAAAAGTTTTAAAATTAAGCTGAACTTTGGAAGTTTTTCTGCAAAAACTTTCAAACATATTACTTCACAAATACAAATTTTACATAGTCTCAAAATTCTTAAAAATAATTAAATGTTTAAACTAATAGCAAAATTTCAAACTTTAAATAGTCAATTCAATTTATGTTAAATTCGCATTTTTTAAAAAAATATTTTTTGCCTACTTTTACTAAACAGATTACTTAGTTGCTCTGAAACTCAAACTGTTTTCCTTATTTCATCCAATACTTAATCTTGTGACTTCTTTTCACTATTGAAAAAAAAATATATTTTGTATCTGCGCTGCTTTAATAGAATAGAAGTTACAGTATCATGAAAATTAAAAGTTACATGAACCGGATACTTACGTTTTTAATAGCGTTTTGATGTTGTGGGATTGTATTTATCAGAAAATTCCACGAATATGATAAATAAAACTTTACTCAGACAAGTAACATAATATGCCTTTAATGTTAGACAATTTGATGAAATCATGAACACGGAGTTATAAAAAAAAATATTTTTTTAATTCAAATAAACCAATACTCCAGGCTAACCATCTGGTCATCGGGGGCGACCAAAAATAAATGAAAATGTCTGTATTTAGTACAATATTTGGAATTGGGAAACCGTCTTGTAATTTTCCCTTCATAGGGAATGCACATTGACTTTCTAAAGCTGCTCTTGAAAATGAAAACAGGTGAAGAAAAAGCTATCATTGATAAGCTTCCACGAGAAATGAAAATTGATTAAATTAGGACATTGAGGACTGGTACTTTAGTTTTCTAAATTAATTTAACTATATAGATCCTACAACTAATGGTAAGTTCAAACAAAAAAAAATGTTTAGTCTCAATATACACATTTTTCCCATTTTCATTTAAATCGCAATTTTCTTTGAAATTTAACATGTACGTGGAGATTTGCTGAATTTTTTTTTGGTTATTCCAATTTAGTTCTCTGAAACAGTGATAAATTAAAGCAGAGACGCCCTAATCACTGCTTATCACTGGAAGTGCTCTTACTACTGGGGGCGCATACCACTGAGAGCACAAAAATATAATGTTGTTAATGGTTGGAAGTACACAAAGTAAGGAGTTAAAATGAATATGTTTTAGAATTTGATTTAAAATTAAAAGAACAAGTGAAGCTATATAGAAGTGAAAATATAATACAGAAATCTCCTTTGACTCTATGGTGAGAAGTCCAGTGAGCTCAATTAATGATGATGATGTTTCATCTTACAAGGAAAACACTAAAAGGTAGAAAACTATAACCGTAGCATATGCATAAACAGCCCTTGCAGAAATTGAAAAAAACACCCACAGACTCTAATAGTTCAACGCAAAAGTATTATCCCAGTTAACTTCAAAGATCATTCTGCGATCAAAAATACAATGGAAGAATTCACTCATTTGTCATGCTTTAACTCATTCGCATTTATATAGATTTTCTGAAAGGACATGGAATTTTCAAGAAGAATCTACGAATCTTTGTTTTAATAGATATATCATCATAATTCTTTAAATTTTGAGAATCTTAATCTCAGCATTCTTCCAGTTGTGTCATTAACATTGTAGGTGATTTAACTGGCATCCTTTACACATCTATTAAATCTCTCCTTTTCTATAAGAATAACTGTATTGGGAAGCAATATTGCAGATTCCTGACAATATGAAATAATTCCAGAAGTTCAGAACTTTCTAGAAGGCGAAAATCATTCTTATTCTTTATGAACAATAATCATGCCAGTCAGCTGAAAGCACTTCTAGATATGAAGAGGTTGTAGCGAATTGAATTGAGTGAGGATAGAACCTGGGACCTTGTGGTTCGCAGTCCAGTAACATGACCATGATACAAAAGCAATTGCTCGTGTAGCGTAGTTGTTAACTGGCTTATATGCTTTCCCCACAAGGTAAACAATGATTCCTTATTTACAAAATAAAATCATGGATCATACTGAAATTGCCTTCACTTAAATTGTTGATTGTTATGATTATATTCATGATTATGAATTTTAATCTTTGGAGTTTTGAAGACCACCACAAACGTTATGGCTCTCATGATCACTATTTTTTATAGCACTATAAACATGAATATTTTGAATTATATCTCTGTCTGACCAGTTAAGCTGAATGGATATGGTTCTGATGATCGCTTTGAATGATTTGGTACTTAAAGTACACGAATATCTCTTTTAATTAAACTGAAAATGAATGATGCTTGATGTCATGAGCTTCCCACCAATGGAATAGAAGAAATAAATTAGCTGAATAGAGGGTTTTTAAATAACATATTCTAACAGAATATGCAGCTCCTGTTTTATATAAAGATAACAAAAAATATTAAAATTATCTAAAGAGATCGAAAGTTTTAAAATCATATAAAAGTATATTAGTTCCTCCTGAAAGAAAAATAAATCATTCTACGTCAGGATAATTAGAAAAAAAAAAGTTCTGAATTTATTCAATGGAAAGAAATTTATTGTGAAATCGGGAATGATCTAGCATTTCTCTTCATTACCGGGATAAGGAAGTTATTAGACTGCAGTAAGGAGCATAGTGATCATTATCATTTCCTACGACATTGGTGATCTGAACCTGACATCATTACCTTACCATGTAAGAAGTTTTGTTAACAACTAGATTGAATTTGGATTCATCATTCGAATGTGTCTATTTTTTATTACTGAACAAGAAATTATTGCTAACACACACACACACACACACACACACACACACACACACACACACACACACACACACACACACACACACACACACACACACACACACACACACACACACACACACGCACGCACACACACACACACACACACACACACACACACACACATTTTGCTTTATTGATATTAATTAAGTTGATACCAGTCAGATTTATTTAGTCGGATTTATTTAATTTGACTTGTTTCATGTTTGCAAAAATTGATCTTTGTGATTGATTTTTTTATTGTCTTTTTAATGTACTAGAGTGTGAAATATATCTGTGTGTTCTCAGTGATAATATGATAGTTCAATGTTTTCAGAATTTAATTATCAATTATTTTAATTAAATTTTCAGATTATATCAGTGACGCCATCTAGTAATTAATGTGAGAATAAATTGTTAAGAATTCATAATATTTATTATGATTAATTTTTGATGATTAAAAACTGAAATGCACGAAATAATTAATTTAAAAACATTTAAACTTTTGGGTAGACATATAAAAGTACATTTATTTCGTTTACTTCACTTATTATTCTTTTACTGGGTCGTGTAATTATTTATCTGAATTTCTATTATGCAAAACCAATTTTGACTTTTAGTTCGGATAATCATAACTTAATAATTCGATTTCATTCAAGAAATTCGAGTAAATGCTCCTAGTGTGTTACTTCTGCTGTTAAGAGTCCAATTTACGCCGTCACCGTAGAATAGTGCAAAAAATCAAGACATCCATCCATAGGTACTGGATTTTAAGCATCAAATAATATATAACAGTGTGGGAACCCTAGGTTTATAAGTAAGACCGTCAAATGTATTACAAACCTGAATATCCTGGATTTCCAAGAATGGCGAGGTCTGATATACTAAGAGAACATTGATTTCTAAGCCTGAATGCAAATCGAATGCCATTTTTGTTGAAATAGAGTGAACTCAAGGATTTCTTAGGGTTACATTATATTGTGTAAGTTACAAAATTTCTTGTATTAATTCCTAAAATATACTGATGGTTGCAGGGAACTTATAAACCCATGAAATGACCTAGAAAAAAATACTAAAATTATTTTAAAAGTTCAGTATGTATATTTATTGTTTCACTGTGTTTCGTCCGATTTTTTCGCAAACTGTTTTCAGATATATCAGATACAGATGATTTGACATCATTTAATTTTTATTTTTATTTATTCAAAATTATTTTTACTATTATATTCAATAATTAGTTAACCATGCATGTGCAAATAGCTGAAAATCTTACCAATGCTGAAAAATAGTACTAACAAGAATACAAACGACGACAGACAAACAGTATTAACAAATAACAAACAAAGAACTCTTGCGAAAGCTCACGCTCTGTAAGAGCATTAAAAACAAAGTTTGAAAATTGCACAATAAAGATGAAAATAAAAGAAAATTGCCCAATATTTTGAAAATTCTTTTATAGGAAAATTTTCTATAGCTATTAAATAAATCTATTCTAAAATTACTGTTCTAGAAACTCTGAAAAAACGTTTGAAGTCTTCTAGAATTTTGCTGCGATTGGAGAGTCTTATATCGTTCTTTATTTAATAATACTTTAACCAAGTAACGTAATTATGTAACCGAAAATACCTTATAAAATTAATAGATAATTCTATCATTAATATTGTAACATAACTATAAAAGCACGGGAAAAGTAACAACAGCAATATATAAAACTACTTAACTCTTTAATCGAAGATACCTTATAAAATTAGGGACGTGGTGGCCTGGTGGTAAGGCCTCGGCTTGTGAGCCGTAAGGTTTCAGGTTCGAGACTCCCTTCCACCGAAGAACCGCCGTGTAAGGGGGTATGTTGCACGATAAATCCGTCATGGCCAACTCCCACTTGTGTGGTGTGGATAGGGAGTGCCAGCTCCGGTGACGTCCTCGTCATCTGACCATGGTTCAAAATGACAAGGTCCGTCCCAAAATAGTCCTAGTCTTTCTTTAAACGGGAAGTTAATATAACTAAACTAAAACTAAAAAGCTTTAAAATTAATAACTTCGTCTATTATGTTACTAGAATGTAACCATATAAGGATGCGAAAAGTAACAACGGCAGTGTATAAAACTAAAATACTCAAGGCGTTGATTTTAGGTGATGATGCATTAATTGAATATTGATAAAAATGTAATTAATGATATTTGATAACCTAGTTTTGACAAGTACTGGGTAACATCATTAATCTTAGTTTGAAAATTGCCATTTTTGAATTAAAAAACGCTGTATTAAATTTTTAATGCTGTATTAAAAAATCGAGTTAGAATACAGACAAATGATGCTGGTTTAAATTTCAGGAATGGTGTTATTAATAGGGATGCAGAGTTAATGTGTTAAAATTGTACTTCGTCTCTATACTATCTTTGTTCTTGAAAGGCTACAATTTATGATTCATAATATTTAAAATAGTGTGAATTAAGTTAAAAATATTTTTTTACGTATATTACAAATTTTTGCTCCATTTTGTAATTACTGACAACTAGCCATCACTGGCTATTTACTGATTCGTCAAGACTATCGATTGTATGTGTTTTTTTTTTTCCCAATTATATGTCTTAAACATATCATGTTGTTTATCACGCGAAATTTGCCGGAACATACGACATCGATTTGTCATTAAAAGTTTAAGTGCCTTTGCATTCTATTTCGAAATAAAATTTGAGTTTTGAGGTAATTTAATTTCCAGATATTTTGTTTAAATTCTTCATATAATAAGTAAATTTTTGATGAAACAGTGAAAGAAATTTAAAATTCATTCGAACAGGAAAATCTAGAGTTAGAAATCATGATAAAGTTGATTTAAAAAAACTTGCGTGGCCAGTGCAGCATATTGGTGAGAACAAAATGAATGGCGAGCGTGCTGCGGGTCCTCGGTTCGAGTTGAGCTTTCTCCTTTATTTATTTTTTTTACTTATGTATTTATGTTCATTATTTTTGATTTTAAATTTATCTTTATAGGTATTGCAATGCCTTGATCTAGACTGACCATATAACGAAGCAGAATCACCAGACAATTCTTTATTTTACAGCCCTATATATACAAAAGAACAACTTGTTAAAATCTTGGTTAAATAAAGTTATTTACACCTGTAGTAGGAGACACAACAGTGGAAGTCGAAGGGTTTTCTTGAAACTCAGTTGGTTCTCGGACTCCGAACTCGTGGGCGTAGTCCAACAGTCTGCCTGCAATTCGTTTCTTCTCTTCTCCGCACTTCCGCACTTTATTTTGGCATTTGAGCTCACTTTCGGCCAATGGGGGGGCAGCAATATGCTCTCTCAGCGGCTGCAGTCGGTCGAGGGAAGGTCCTTTGTGTGATGCACCTTTCATAACTGACTATTCTGGAATACGGAGTTATCATAGTCCTTTCACAATGAGTAACATTTAGCATCCAGATGTTTGTGAACCCCTTTCTCTTTGAAGGTACTCTCAATATATCTTGGACGAGGAATTCCCACATATGGTCTTTCACTGTAGTCGCTTATGAACAGATGCGAGACCACCCAGGTGAAAAGATCCATCATCTGGCTATCTCGAGGAGTTTAATAAGTAACAGCGACGACGCAGCTGGCTGTAAATGTCTTATCAGTACTGGGAAATGGGGAATGTTACAGTGTCTTTCCTGAAAAAAAAAACGCAATTTTACAAAAAAACATTTATATATATATAACTTACTAGAGCATTTTCTATCTGCGTTCATGCTAATCATGGTAAATCTGAGTGCAAGTTCAAAAATATAAGCAATGATAGATAAACTGTAAGATGAATACCGGAATATAAGAGATTGTTTCGAATAACATATTAAACTAAGTGCATTCATGATTTTTTTTATTTAAATAATGTTTATATGTAAGTAAGATTGAAATATATTCATATGTAATCAGTATAAGATTCGCATTTAAATATTTTCTAAAAAAACAACAACATAATTTTACAAAAGAAAAAAAAAATGCCGAATAAAATTCAATCTTAACTAAAGTCTTAACTAAATAATATTGTCATACTATGGGAGGAACTTTAATTATGGAATTCAATTTAATTTAGACTTATCCATGGAACTTGATTAATATAAACTGATATTTAATTCCCGCGATATCTGCTTTGCCGAATTATATGATATCATCGCATAATCATTAATTATTACAATGAAAGGCAATACCTTTCTCATCTTTAATACAAAAGCTTATTGTAATGCTTGCCCCTATGCCAGCAATTGTTTTCAAACAATGACATCACTTACCGAGTTTGCCAAAATTATCATACCATTGCATATTCAAAAATATTCCACAATTTAGGCATATATTAAATACAGGCTTTGAATCACAATAGCAGTTGATTATCATACGTTGAATGTTACATTTTCACTATCGATGAAATCCATAAAGCTTGAATGCCTTGTTTTTAAAAAGAAGTAATTGAATAACATGCTCTAGTTTATTATTTTTGAAGATAGTAAATTGGGTTCAACTTTATATGTATTAAGCAGTAAATCTTTGTCTGGTTATTAAATATGTGAATATATTAATTGGTTTACAGGCAACTTAAATTTTCGGCTCGACTATGAATAAATAAGAGAAATCTGCTTGCCCAACTTTTAAAAGTATTAAAAATCAATTATATGCATAATAGAGAAGTAACTTTTCGAATTTTAAACGATTACTTTCTGAACAAATGAATCGAATATTAGCATAAAAGGTGTTGCTGTTATTTCGTCATGCATTCTGTCTAATGAAATTTTTACTTAGATATAAATTTATATACAAAGTATTCAGTAAGGTCTTTCTATCTCACATTAATTTAGAAACAACGACAGCTATTGCCACAAACTTGGTGTCTTGATGTAGTCAAGTGATCATGTCTTGTACAGTGAGATCAGTTACATCGCCACCTGGTGGTAAACAATGAAACTAGACTTTCAATCTTAAAAATGGTAAAATATACGGAAAAAAAGTCAAATACAAATGTATAGAATATCTTCGATTTAGTAGGAAAATGCATATTTAGCATATTTCAAAACAGAATGCGTAAAGCACGTGTTTTTGAGATTTTCAGAGCTTTTACGTCAGAAAAGTGTCAGGAAAAACAACCGAACAATTCGTTATCAACATATATTTCGTTTCGGTATTCGAAATGCTTTTATTATCCAAAAAACGATCTTTTTTTTTAATTGTCGCAAGGTATTCCGTTACAAGTTTAGAAACTCGCGATAAAGGCAAATGCTCATTTTACGCTTCTTCTTATTAGCATTATCGCTCTCAAGATGCTACTCAAGATTTTGTACTAAATCGAAGAATTTCTACAGTTTTATAATTGACTTTTCTGCGTATCCTGTACCGCTTTTTCAAATAGGAGTATCAACTCCGTTGCCTGTCGCCAAGTGGCGCTGTTACCGATTTCATCACGTGGCGCATAGTTTCTTTATTACGGTTAGACGCCAAGTTTCTGATAACAGTTATCGCTGTACGCAAATTAATACAGGTCAGGAATAATTTATGGATACACTGTGTGCCTGGGCCACTGGGTCTTTTAATTTCATATTTAAAATTGGCACCCAAGTATTGAATAACGAAACGATTTAAACGATTTCTATATTTACGTTTAATATTTACTCTGGCTTTATATTATCATCTGTTACTATAGTTTTTTCCTGTAGCAATCATGCGGAAGTGAATACCGAAAACGAGAAAATGAGATAAGAAGTACATTTTTCTTTTCGAAGGAAAACATTCTTTTTCTGCTACGCATTAATATTCGAATTCAAAATAATTATGACTGTTAATATCAGCTAAAAATCTAATTTATAAATTTGCATTATAGCAAAGACACTTATTACAACTCTTAAGTCGATTAATTAATTATAAAACTTTTGCAAATATCTAACATATGGCAACATGTATCAATGTTTTTAAGCACATGCGTGAAACATCTGAAAAATAAAATAAAGAAAATAAAAGTACATTCGAAACTCTCGACCAAAACAACCTAAAAAAATTAAGCACAATTTATAAAGCACTAAAATTGATAAAACTGGCTTAAAATATTTTAGGGGGTTAATAAATTCTGAAAATACTTACAAAAGAAATAAAAAAAATTGGCCAGTCTATAAGCATTATGTTTTTAAAAAATTAGTTTTTTATGAGGAAAAGTTTCAAAAGTAATTGAATATATTACACAATTATACAGCTCAAGAATAATTACAATTTTGCAGATTTTGAGCTCACATTTGAAACATAATTGAGTGTAATTTGCTGAAAATTGAATCAACTACAATCTCCACAACAAACCACTTAATTTTGACAAAAGGCCAAACATTTCCCAACATATTTTGCAAAAAAGTACTACATCCCAACATACGCATTGTATTACTGATCCTCTATTTCATAGTTTTTTCTTTTGCAAGTGCTATTATCTTTCAAAGCAAGTCGAAAATATTCATTTTAGATCCAATTCAAAATCAAAGAAAACATTTCGTTTTCAAATCTACCAACTCTACAATCTATCAGGCGGTTTGAATTTGAAATCTTTGAACGAATCTAAAGTCATACGTTTTAGATTTAGAGTTTCTAGTTTCGACGCCTGGAACATTCATCTTACATTGAATGTGTGACTATACACGTTTGAGACTTAAACTGTCGCCTTTTATATACACTGTGAAGAGAACAAAGTCTTCCAGAGTTTCTCTAGCTTTTCAAAAGAAATACAATTCTTTGAGGGATATAAAGCGATATCAATCTATTGCATGGAGTTTGCTCTTTTCGTTGCAAGTAAAATACTTTTTATCCTTTTCTGGATTCAAAAAAGATATTTGAGAATTCACTCCAATCTATATATAAAAACGGAAAAGTTTACCATATATGGTAATCAAAGTTATAGAACATTTTAATAAAATGAAAATATTGTATATGATATTGCATTTCGTAAAGTATAGTAGAATTGTTTTAAACGCCATAAAAACATTTATGGTATTTAAATATAATTTCCTGAATTGAACCATTAGTTTGAAGTTGGTAAGCCAAGCAGGAACATGGGATTTGTTTTTGTGCTAAGCATCTGCAATTATATAGATTCACATAGTTTTCTAATTGTAAAAAAGGAACTGAAACTTCTATGTTAACCACTAATATAAAGAATATCTTAGGAATATTTGGATAAAAAGAATAATATAATAGTAATAAAAGAAATGTATAGCTTATTTTCCTGGAAAACACATTTTTCGTTTCCCATTTTTGATTCTTCAGATTTCTGATTAGGTATTAAACATAAGTAATCTTTTATGCAATAATAAGGTTGATATATATATACCATACGTATAAAGTATAAAATTATTAATAACTAGCCGCCTTTGGCGACCAGTCGGTTCGCCAATCTTAATGTTCGTTTAAATTTTAATAATTAAATATTTTACGCAATTCCTACTTTAATAGATTCTTCATCAAAATATTTTAAAACTTCACATTTTGATAGTCATATAATTCACTCATAATATTATAAAGGCCTTCAGTCATAACGTAATATGTATCTCTCTAAGTTTTTGTTAGCTCCCGTAGAATTTATGCTTTAAATTAAAGTGGAAAGGATTAATCTGCAATTAATATAATAATATTTTTTACTGAAATAAAGCAATTTTTTTAATAATATGATTACTGATAACAGAGTCACTGAGCGTTTAAACTTTATGGGCACTAAAGAATATCTTTCTTAATTTATGTAATATCTCAAGAATTTGTCAACAAACTTTTCTCAGATTCATCATGAACAGATCGATTCATTAACAATGTTTAAGTTTGAATGCATCAAACAGTACGAAAATAAAATGAATCGTTTAAAATAATCGGTCGAAAACAGGTTATAAAAAACTACTTAAAAAACGATGCACTTAAAACTATAAGAATATACAAAAAATATATAACTAACATAAACCGATGTTAACTAATAACTAATATAAACTTACCAACAACTAAAATGTACCAATTTGGTAGCTGCAGGCAAATGGTCTTTTCTGGAGAGCACCAACACACACACACATTGAGCTTTATATAAGTATAGATTTAGAAAAGACGTCAGTTTAGAAAATCACAGAGCTTTAATTAAATAATATCTTCACCCCTTTCAATTATTTTATAAAGTAAATATTTCCATTGGTTCCCCAATTCCTAATTATGATTCTGATTGAGTTCCCAGAATATTCAAACTTGTAAATCAGCATTATTTTTTCAAATGATAGTGACAATTGGTTTTCTAGGTAAAAAAAAAAGTGAAAAAATGTCGAAGCCTACATGACAAGGACTAAATGCGGTAATGTTTATTGAATAGGTTGTGCATGAAGGCCAACATCATCAAAAGGATTTGTAGCCATGCAACTTTGGAAAGGCTCTGAACTTTTTTTTTGGGGGGGGGGGAAGGGAGGTTAAGACAATTTTATTTTGGACTTTCATTTTATTTATAAAGGCTATGTACTCGAACTTACACAAATTGAGATAAAATTTCTTTTAAATATAAGGACATTATTCTTGCGATTTATTTTTTCATGTTTTCAAATTTCAACTATGATGTGGTCAAAATTTCTTTTGTTTATAGTCGATTAATTCATGACTTAATAGCTCTGACGAACCATGTATTAAAGATACAGATAGGGGAGGGATTTTTTTTTTTTTTGAGAAATACTTTTAAATAGGAATTCTTTTCATACGAGTGACACAGAAGCTATTCCTTTCAAAGATGATTCTCTTCTTTCGGTTATTTTTCTTATAACATTTGATATTTGTAAACAACTTACATAGAGACCAAATTAAACTAAATATCAGTAAGAAATTTTAAACATCGAAAAGAGGAAAGGAAAGAATTGAGCTTGCATTGCCTGAGGATTCCACAATGCAAGCTCAGTTCCTTCCTTTCAGTGCTTCGGTCGTGGTGGCCCGGTAGTAACGTTTCGGCTTCGGAACCTGACAGTTTCAGGCTCGAGATCCGCATCTGCCGAAGAACTCTCATGGAAGAGGGGCTGGTGCACGTTAAATCCGTCGGGGCCAAACGCCCCTTCCACTGGTGTAGTGTGAAAGTTAGGTGCCAACAAAGGTGTCGTCCTCGTCATCTGACAGCGTTCAAAATGACGAGGTCCGTCTTTACGAGATCCGATGCTTTGAAAAGAAGCGTTAATGTAACTGAACTAAACCGATCCTGGCTACAAGAAGTAATAGTGGGTGTATCTTGATAAAGCATTCACTTAATTCAAATAAAAATTAAAATCTTGTATGAATATGGGACTATCTTTAAAATTTTAATCTCAACAATCTAGTTTAAACGAAATTATATGAAGCATCATTAAAATGACGAATTTCCACTTTCCTGTTGGAAGGTTTTTATACCGACTGAATGGACAATCTCATCGCCAAGAATATAAAGTACTATCACATTGCCAGTTATTAGTTCGATTTCATCCTAAAAAAGCTTTCAAAGAATATAAAGAGTACCGAAGTAAACATCACGGCACTTGTGGTATTGGAATATCTAAGTTGTTTTGTTTCCATTGTTGCAGTTTCCAAATGAAACTATAATCTCTATTAATAATAAAGATGAATGTGTGTATGTTGACTTTTTTCATGCCAAATTGGCTAAATTAGTTAGTCTAAATTTAGCACACATATACTTTGGAAAGTGGAAATATGCAGCTATGAGTTATTTTTTTTCTATAATTTTATTTAGAAGGCTAACTAACTGCTAAGCAAAATACTGATGATTCTCCCGTAATTTCTAAAGTTATTAAACCTCAAAAATTATTTTTATATCAAATTAAAATTTAAAAATTATTTTTTTAAACAATGCTAAATTTATGGAGCGTACCGTTTTACTTTCAATTAATTAAAAAAATATTTGAAATTAAACACTTTTTGCAATGAAATTCAGAACTTCTTAATGTGTAAATTCGCAATAATTATAAAAAGCGTCCGTGAGATTTATAAATGACTAAGATTTTTTATGATTTTTTTAGTTAATATTCGTACTTCTAGAAGATTTATGATATCTAATTTTTTATATTGTTCTATGATATTACTACTCATTTTAATCAATATATTCACGACATATTGCCATTTTAAACAAACAAAAAATAAACTTAAACTACCCGAGTTGGGAAAGTTTAAATTTCGTTATTTTAAGCCAATGAAAAATAGCCTAGGGCAACAAGATGTTTCTTTTTTTTTTTTTTTTTTTAGAATCTTTTTTTGAAGCTTTTATTGACATGGTGCTAAATAATTTAAAGCTAAATAATTTTTTTAGTTTAGCCATTGAAGGTAGAATACTTTTTTTTTCAATTTAAATTATTATAGAAACTATAATATGACAAGACTATTTTGCAAAACACAACTTATGAAATAGAAATTTTAAAAATTTGGATATGTTAGTTTTTTTCTTTAAAATATTTATAGGCCATAAACACCAAAAAGTACGTTTCTTTACTTCATTTAAAACATTTTTCCAATCAGAAATTATGTGTAAATTAGTTTGAAAATTAGCTGCTGTGCTACATTTAGAATATACATCCTGTATATTATTTCAGTCACATATTGTTACATTTTCATTATTTTAAAAATGAGAGGAAATCTTATATGCCCAGAAAATTATGTTACACTCAGAAGTTCGCCAAGATGGCGATAAAGATGCTGACTTGGCGAGCACTTCTCCGAAGTGAGCTGGCGGAGCACCGTTGAGAGCGAGTGGGTGCTGATGTTGTGCGTGATAGTTATGCGCCGACTGAGAGCTCTAGGGATTTCACTCCCTAAGACTTTTCTTCCAGGGGTTGGCATTTATTGCAACACACTTTAGTGCATTAATGTCAGGGACGCAGCATTCTTGCCTTTTTTTCTTTTTTTAAGTATACCAGCTTTGAATTTCAAATAAGTTCTATCAAGTTTTGTTTGTTCGTTTCTCAAGTTGTGGCAGTTGAAACAGGGGGTTAGAAATGTTTTCATCACTTAAAGTTTATGTTTTGGGGTAATAAAAAAGTAATTTAGTTTCTTGAATCGAAAAGAATATGGAATGCATATTGGTCTTGGGGAGTTATTGCAAACTTTGGAGTACTTTATTCTATGTTATAGATGTGCTGTTTATGAAGTTACTCATAGTTAGTTTGACTCATAGTAAGATGATATATGGAAACAAGACAATTAATACGAATAAGACAGCACTTTATTATTTTAAACAATTTTATCAAATGTCATAAATTCCGTTTTGTTATTTTCTTGTATGTGATTTGGCAAAAAATATTGGAAACTTTCCAAAAATATTCAGATTCGAGAGGTGACTGTTGAATTTGTACAACATCATTAGAACTAATCCTATTTATAAGTTGGGGAAAATTAGTTCTGTAATCATGCCTGTCCGTCTGTGCATGCAAACACTATACCTCAATGATGGAATAAGATGAAAGACATTTCTTGTATGATCTTTTCCTTATAGACACTTAAAATTTTCTGTTCAGTCCCCAAGCGAACTTCCTGCTTGAAGATTGAGCAGAATGGACTCTGGGCAAATGGGCACTGCCTGTTTGTCAGTGTCCGTTTGTCTTTATGTCGGCACGATACCTGGAATAAATGATCTAAAAGATGGATTTTTCTTTTTAAAATTTAAACAAAGCTGTAGATATGTATTGGGCCATATTCTTCTATATCAAGACTGTCTATTTGTCTGTATGTACGTGAACATGCTAATGCTGAAAAGCAAAGGAACTGGATAACAGAAATTTTTTCATATTTTTGTTATAACTCCTTTATAAAATTGTATGCAGTTCAGAATTTTATTCATCAATTATATTTCTTCAAATCGATTTTTTTTCACCAGAATTTAATAAAGAATATTTTTCAATTAGAATAATATTTTTTTAAAAATTACAATGTCAGAATTATCTCACAATCTTTTTAGTTGTGTTTGCGAACATATTTTTGACAAATTAACATTTTCATTAAAAAGACTTACGTTGGTCTGTAACTAAAACTGGCAGAGTGAAGCTTTCAGTACCTCTATTTTAGAAGATTTTAAAAGTTGAATTTCACGGTTTCAAGAGCTATCTTAAAGGATGCATACATTTTAAAACTATTCATTAACATGTTATGAGAAATAAGGATCTTTCGATTGCTTGACATGGTCAGTTATTGCTACTCTTCTAGGAAGACTCAAAATATTTAATTTGTTTATTTGGAACAGATATAATATGTCATGCATTTTTAAGCATTTTATTTTACTCTTTCAAATATACTTAATATTCATTTCAATATATAACTTTTCAAATATTCTGATTTTCAAATATACTTATCAGTCATCATTCAGATCAAACTGGAGTTAGTAAACATACTTGAGATTGAACATTAATTCTTTGAATACCTAAGAGCCCGAAAAGTCCCTACGTACAAGGTATGGCGACAAGCGGAATTTTTATGGGAGAATTCCTTTTGTCTAAGATCTTGAATTACGTTCAGTATTATAAGTCCTACAGAGTATTCAGTATTATAAGTCCTTCAGTATTATAAGACTACAGAGTATCTATGTTTTTAATAGTCAGAATTAAGTTTCAAAAATACTTTAGTGTTTATTGATAAGTACATTTTTCATTTAATTTTAAACAAATTTTTAAAAAAGCCTTTGCTTGTATTTAGGCATAAAATATTAGAATTTCTAAGAAATGAACTGATAAAATGAATGAATAAAATAGATTAAATTAAATATTAAACTTCATTTTACATTTAATGGGATGACAACATGATGGATTTCATTGCAAAAAAATGGTGTAAGATAATATAGCATTCTATACCTGCATTTTGCCAAGAAACACACCAGGAAATAAAAAGCTATAATCTTAAAGTATTCAATAAACATCAAATGAAATAAAAATAAAATTTTCTTGTTTTTTAAGCATAAAATATTAATTTATAAGAAATTTATTGATAAAATGAATAAATAGAATAAATCCTTAAGTCAAATTTTAAACTCCATTTTGCATTTAATGGAATGGCAACCCGATGAATGACATTTCAAAAGGCAAATCTAGCGTAAGATAACCTAACGTTTTATACAAGCACTTTTCTCGGAAACAAACTAGAAAATAAAAAGCTACAATCGTAAAGTATTCAATATACATAAAATCAAAATATTCGTAAAAATTATTGGTAGAAAAATCTCAAATCGGAAAAAAAATCTGTCTTATCCGAAAATTAAAAGTGAATTTAAAATACTTAAAATTAAGTAAATAATATTTCGGAAATAAGGAATACCAATCCAACTGTGTTATTTTTACTGAAATAAGAGCTTCTCGAGTTAGAATTTAAATACGAGCAATAACCAATTTCTTCTTAAAAATGAACTCGTGACATATAACCATATATGTACCAAATGCATTGGTTTATGAATATTTGGTACAGAATGTGGAAAAGTACTTTAATTGGCCCATTATTTTTCGATGATGCATTAATGTCCGCTAAATATTCTGCTATTTTATTTAGATCATTATCTGATTATTTGGAGGAATTTCTTTCTCCATGGGATTCGTCAAGAATGGGATTTCAGCATGATGGTACTTGAACTCGCAAATCTTTTCCCCAATGTATATCTTGAGAAAACATAATTGGACACGCATGCCCTTGAAAATGGTTGCCATGATTGCTAGATTATTTAATAAATAAGTTAACGAAAGAGAAATCATGGGAAGAACAAATATGATAAACTTACTATTATGGCAAGTAGATTTGCTAGCTAACAGCATTCTATGATATGCCAAAAGAAGTGTTTTATGGGTATTTTCTGTATTCAGCAAAATGAACTTATTTATCTCTATATCTATGAATATGATAACTCAAAAATAATTTCATCTGTTTAGATGAAAATTGGCTTGGAGTTTAACCAAAATTTTTAGATTTCTGTCTAATTTTGAACAAAATCCATTCAGGAGTAATTCATCTTTGTCCCAATACAAGTGAACACATCACAACGAAAAACGCTAGATAAATAAAAATCCTGCCGTATATTTAGCATCTGAAATACAGATCTTTATAAGTTGTTGCAGCATATCTATCAAAAGTTTAACCGTTTGTTTGTCTATATTTTTGCAAGCCTGATTAAAAACATGATGATTATATAAAACCTTTTAGTATGCTATTTTGTTACAAAAGTTGTATTAAATTTTGGATTTTAGTTGGTTGATTAACCACCGGGTGTAGTCTCTCCGAAACTTTCTCGCATACTCTCTAATAAAAGTGTATTCTAGAGAATGGAACCACGGTGGCCTGGTTGTAAGGTCTCCGCTTTGAAACGGGAGGGTTTTAGATTCGAGGCCCTATTCCCCCAGAAAACTGTTATGTAAGCGGGTTTGGTAAATGAGGCCAAACACCCTCCCGCTGGTATGGTGTGGAAGTTTGAAGATGGGGTGTCATCTCAGGTGTTGACGCCGCCATAGGACATAGATTCGAAAATACGAGTTCCTTCCCAAAATATCTCCAGTGTTGCTTTAAAATGGGACATTATATAACTAAACTAAAACCCAGAGAACGCCTTGAATGGTATTGGCGTGTACAGTAGTTACGAAGTATTCACCTTTGGTGTGAATTTAGCATTTTTGCTGAATTTATCGTGAGATCCATAGTGAGAATTTTTGACGATAAATTCCTGGTATGCGGTTAATAATATCCATAATAATAAAATTGTATTTTGTGCTTATTTTTTTTCCAACCGACCGAAACTAAAATTTCACTCAAAACTGCATTTGTAGTAAAAAAAAATCACATAACAAATTTGACGCATTTAAGTAATGGTATTTTTTTGTGTTTTCGAGTTTACATGTTTCTGAAAGTACAAAGCGATAGATGATCACCCCCTTGTTAGAATTAGCTCATTTGACAGTTGTCCATACTATAGAAATTAAATATGTGAGCCAAATTTTATCCATCTAGCTCTCTCCGTTTTGCACTTATAGTGCTAACTTATATTCGACCAACCGTATTGACAGACTTCCTCTGAACAGATTTTGTTCAAAATTGGGTAGAAATCTGCAAATATGGTATAAAGACCGTATACCAAATTTCAACCATATATCTGAAATCATAGTTTAGCTATTTTTGTCACAGGCAAACAGACATTCTCCGAAATTGGGTTACTCGAACTCAGGGAAGTCTAAAACGTGGAGACTCTCGAGTTTGAATATTTTTGAAGATTACAATACTTTCTCTATACTTCTTATACCAGAGAGTCAAAAAGAACAACAACAACATCCAAGCATTTTCTTCAATATTTTGCGAAACACTAAGTACTCCTATATAGGATTCTGAAAATAAAAAATTGTGTTATCATGACCTTCAGGGCTTCATTCAAGGTCAGTTCATAACTGAAATTGGGGGAGTTAATAGTTTATTCGTAAATAATTGAAACTATTTCCAAGGGATTTATCTGCTGGTTTATAAAATAATTAGCAGTGTCGTCCTTCAAAAAGTTAATATAGACTATCTCTATTCTTCACGTTTTAAGACAATTCGTTAAATTATGACGCTTGCCTAATTTGTGTAACGTTGATCTGGTTAGTTGGTATGTAGTATTAAATAGAGTAAAGGCTGGATTTGATTATTCTAGGCCAAATAATAGCGTCACGTTTACGAATCATATCTGCATGCTTTAATTAGCTGGAAACATTGAGTAAAATTGACTTCCATCCAGAAAGCGGTAGTTTCCATTAATGGGTAATTTGCAAATGGAAATTAATTTGAATAAATAGATGTTTCCTAACTGAAGATAGCTTTAAGTGGCCTTAATCAGTTAGGAATTTTTAATATTAATGCCATTGTACGCAAGAGAATTCTGCCATTTAGAGAGAATGCCACGTTTCAGTAAATACTGAAAGGAATTAGTTGATTGAAAAGTTAAATTACACAGGGGAGTAAAGGAATTCATTTTGAATATTAATAAGTTTAACGTTCTAGCGCGAATTGTTGTTGCCAATGCATGATTCGTTTTAAGCAAAATACATAAGATAATTCATTTGACTGTTAGCTGTAACAAAGTTATCTCGGCATATAGTTTTAACAAAATGTTGGGTTTTCATAAATTGAATGAATTTTGGCTTCTTGAAGAGGGTTTTGGTGCTCCGTTTGGCGACTCAAATTTCATTCTTAAACCAAATATAAACAGCAACAGTGGTTTCAAAAACTCTCTAATAAGGTGTTATACCAGAGAACGCCTTAAATGGCACTGACGTACATAGTTACGAAATATTTACCTTTGGCGCGAATTTAGCAACTTTACTGAATCTGCCGTGTCATCCTTGGCGAGTTATTTGGTGATTAATCCCTAGCAATAGCATCCGAAAATCGAGTTTGTGTTTTAGACGCGTTTTTCCCAATTGATTGAAACAAAAATCTGATATAAAGATACACTTGTAATGACAAAATCCCATACTGAATGTGAGATGTTTAACTCATCGCGATTTAGAGTGATCAAGTTTATATATTTCTGCAAGTACAGACCGACAGACGATAAACCACTCAATTGATTTGGCTCAAAATTTGACAGATGTCTACACTACAAATGTTAAATATGTGAACGGAATTTCATCCATCCAGCTCTCTTAGTTTTATATTTATCATGTTAACTTATATTCGAACAGTGACAGACTTCCTTTGTACAGATTTTGCTCAAAATCTGATACAAATATACATGTTTAGTTTAGTTATATTAACGTCCCGTTTGAAGCAACACTAGGGCTATTCTGGGACGGACCTCGTCATTTTGAACCACGGTCAGATGACGAGGACAACACCTGAGCTGACAACCCCTCTCCACACCACACCAGCGGGAGGACGTTTTGTCATGACGGATTTAACGTGCAACAGACGCCCGTACACGACGGTTCTTCGGTGGAATCGGGTTTCGAACCTGAAACCCTCCGGTGCCGAAGTCTAGACCTTACCATCAGGCCACCGCGGCTTAGATACAAATGTACAATTTGGTGTAAAGACCAATTATCGTCGTTTTTGACGAATTACCGTCGTCGTACCAGCGTTGTTTGCGCTGTCTTTGTCACAAGCAGACAGACGAACATTTTCAAAAATGTGTTTTTTGATCTTAAGGAGGTATAAAACATAAAGATTCGTCAAAATCTCGAGTTCGAATTTTTTGACGATTGCTATACTTTTCTATAATACATGTACGAGAAAATAAGAAAAGCTAATGCAGATGTGTTTGACAGATTGTTCAGTTGAACTGATGTCGAAGACGAAAAAATTATTTAGCTTTAAATTATTTAGCACCATGTCAATAAACTCTTCAAAAAAGATTCTTAAAAAAAATATCCTCTTGCTCGAGGCTGTTTTTCATTGGCTTAAAATAACGGAATTTAAACTTTCCAAACTCGGCTAGTTTAAGTTTATTTTTTGTTTGTTTAAAATGGCAATATGTCATGAATATATTGATTAAAATGAGTAGTAATATCATAGAACAATATAAATAATTAGATATCCTAAATCTTCTAGAAGTACGAATATTAACTCAAAAATCATAAAAAGTTTCAGTCATTTATAAATTTCACGGATACTTTTTATAATTATTGTGAATTTATACATTAAGAAGTTCTGAACTTCATTGCAAAGGGTTTAATTTGAAATATATATTTTTTAAAAATTAATTGAAAGTAAAAAGGTACACTCCATACATTTAGCATTATTGGAAAAAATAATTTTTGAATTTTAATTTGATATAAAAATCAATTTTGATAGTAGTTATTTATAGATATTTTGCAGCTGATAAAAAAAATCCAGACGAATGACTTACAATTCAAATAAGCTCACTCACAATGCACCAGAAAAATTCTAAAAGCTTCAAATCGATTCAGATTAATCTCTAGTTCAGCAGATTAATCCCGGTTAAAATACTGATGATTACATGTAGGACTTATTCAACGAAACCGCAAGACAATTGACCGATCATACACACATATCTCATGGATGTTAGAGTACTAGCACAACAATGCTCTTCTTCTTTGAAAGAGTGCTCAAAAAAGTTTGAGGTGGAACATCGATAACTTACTTGAAAGCTTTTGATGCCGTTTAGAGACGACGCAGTTTCTATAATGGCTAGAAGTTTTTCAAAAATAAAAGTTGGAATCAAAATGGAACATGACCAATAGTAGTGGAATATGGGTATGGATATCTTCCATTCTTACGTGAAATTTGACTGCTGATTTCAGAGTTGTCATGGGTGAAGATTTGATGAAAGAATTTTCTTCAGAGATATATGACGTTTTCTTCAATCGAGTCCCCTTTGTGGATGACTGAATTCCGGATAAACCAAAGGGCACTCGTCATTATTCTAATAATTTTGTTTTATCGAGTTGGAATCATTTTGCGTTGAGGTTTAGCTGCAAGATTTGAGTTAGACTCAATATTTTCCATGCGTAAGTAAGGATAGGTCTATTAAACAGCTTGTAAAGTAAGACTTTGTTACTGAGTGAAAGCGGGAATATCTGCCAATAAGTGGGATGAAAAGATATATTTTATTCCAGAATTTGCCACTATAGTACTTAGCATGGAATGTGAAAGTTAGTTTGTGGTAACTGATCGGTAATTGCAGCAAGGCTTATATGCACTTTGGAAAAATCTTGTGTTTTACAGAAAGGCCAAAATTTTTGCGAAGCCTTGTTTCTGGATTAATTAAAAATTATAAATTTACAAGTTTACTTATTAGATTCATTTTCATTGAAAGATGTTTTTTTTTTTTTTTTTTTTTTTTTTTTTTTTTTTAGCTATTGGTAAACCTTGAAAGCAAGGATAACAGATAATGTCAGAATAAATATTGTTGAAGACCTCAAGTTGATCACATGATTGTGGAAATGCATATTGCTGCAAATCGTTCCTAAATATGCGATTAGATGAAAGCAGATAATAACAATGTAAACTTAAAAAAAACAATTATTAAATCAGAATGCAAACAAAGATAATTATGTGTTTGATTTGGCGAGATAATTGAATTTCATGATTCAAGGGCTACGAAACCCAAACACTGTTTTCCGTGCTACGACGAATGATTTGTTTATAGAATAGCTTAATGGAACAGGGGATAAGTGGTCTGTATAATAATTTTAAAGCCTCAGCTTTCGAAGTGCGTTTTTCATATTTTTGTTTATTTTCTTAGTTGCGTAAATTTCACCTCGTCGTTCTTAACTCTGAAAAAGCGTATGATAATATCAGGAAATGCATTTTTCAATTTTAGCTTGAGCCCTTTTCCAATCAGGGAAAGTTTATAATTTTAAATGTTTTTACTTGTTGAGTTATTTTTGTAACTTCTTTATTAAGCCGTTAGGGGCACTCTAACTCAGTTCATTCAGCATAGTCTATATAATATATTAAATCGCTTTTATTTGTCTCAGTAAAAACACTAAAATTTTGAAATTTTATTTTTTATCTTTATCGAATTTCCAAAATTATTCGAAATTATAAATTGGTTTACTTAAAATTTTAACTGTTCTTTTCTTTAAATATTCAATAAATTAATTTAGAGAATTAAATATCTAATTTAAAATATTGTGTTAAAAACCTTTTAAACATATGTCACATAAAGAAAAGCTGAATATTGCTGGATATGTTACAAAATGCTAATTGCGATATATTTCGCATTCAAATTTGGTATTGGACCATTTAGCACAATACAGAGGGTAGAATTAATACTTAGAAGAGAAATTATAATTTATTTAATATATTTTTAGCCAACATAAATTGCTTCTATTAGCTAAGTGTTCACATAAAGTTGCGCTTAGAGTGTTAAATTTCAACTAAGCACTTAAAGTGTCACATTACCTCTTTTATTAAATTGAATTATTTTATAGTTAGGAATTAGTTGATTGAAAATTGAGAACTCTGAATACATCTAAAAGATAGTTAGCTCCTCCTTTAACATTAATTGAGTTACCAGAATTAATTAAATAAATTTTGACTTAAAAGATTTTCTTACCATTATAATAAGCAGTAATGTGTTTTTCTACTAATTTTATCTTTTTCGCATACTTTCCCATTATGGCGTGTTTTATGCTTTGATTCAATATTTAGTGAATGATGAATACGTACGATTCATTACGCCTTAACAAATGTGCTTTTTGAACATCTCTCCATTTACACACGTTTTGTGTTTTGATTTATCACATAGTTAATGCTGAATATTTTTTATTCATCATGTAGCAACTAAATTTGTATTTTGAACATCTTTCCTTCATTTCCACATCATGGAGCGTTATGTATTTTGATTCACCACATACTGAATGATGAATACGTTTGATTCATCACATAGTATTTGAGTATGGGTTTTGAACATCTTCTCTTCATTTCCACATCATAGCAACCCCCGGAGGGCACATCGAATTGAGGATGAGATGCTTCCGGCAGGGTGGTCTTAAGGACACCTTAAATGGTGCCTGAGAGAATTTATCTGAGTGCGAAAGGTTATTAAAAAACTTGAAGTATATGATGTGATATACGAATGCTAGAATCTCTGAATTATTTAATTTTGTTTATATGTTTGTGAAATGACTATTCTATAGCCATATGACTTAACCCCCGGGGGAGGCACCTCGAAATGAGGATGACATGCTTTCGGTATTGTGGTTGGATCTCGCCACCCTGGAGGGTACACTAATAGGTGGGGGATCTGACTCCTCCCATCGATGACGGGACGTACTTCCTTCGGGGTGGGTTGTACCGTGGCCGGTGATGGCCCTTAGGACTCAACCAGAGTTCCCGCCAATGTTGCTGTTGCTGAGGTCCGGTCATTCAGTTTTATGGTTTAAATCCGTGTACCTTAGTGGCGGGTAGGAGAGTTAGATGGTTTGATTTTCCCCATCATAGCGTGTTTTGTGTTTTGATTTATCACATATTGAATGATGAATACGTTTGATTCATCACGTCGCAATTGGTATGCATTTTGAGCATCTCTTTATTACTACATCATGGCTTTATTTTGATTCATCAAATACTGAGTGAAGGTTACTTTTGATTCGTTATGTAGAAGCTGTGTATGCATGTTGAACATCTTTTTAATATGTCTGCTTCTAAGACTCACGCCTATCTGTCTAATTAGATTATCCTTCTTTGTTATATCTTAACTATAGTAGGAGGGATTCATTTAACAAGATGATAAGTATTAATCTCAGGGGATTCAAAGGCAGCCAACTTTTTAACCACAAAAAAACTTTGCAACATCAGAATACTTCGGGCATTTAGATCACATACTGAAATTCACTTCTTGTTTTCATCTATCGTGTGTTTGAGATATAACGTTCATAAAATATTGAATAGACAGACATACAGATAGTTCATCAGTTGACGATTAAATCTCAGATTGCATTGATGTTTATAATTCTACAATAAAGCTGTAATAAATGTCTACTTCCGTAATAAATGCCCAATGTTTTGTTTATATTTTTCATTATGTTATTTTGTTATGAAGATCCAAGAATATGAGGAACGTTTCCGATATAATTTGAATGATCATTTTATTGCATCATGTGATCAAAGTAGACGCAATTACCGTTGGTGAATGTGCTGTAAATATCCCGGATTTGACGCTTTATTCTTTGCTGTAGCTCCAAGAATTGAAGAATATTTCTTTTTTATATAGAGACATGGTTCTAAGCGGATAATTGCTAGCGCTTAGACTTCATCATGCATAATTTTTAAAAGTAAATATGGAATAGATTTGTGCATTCTTGTGAGAAATTTGTTTGAATACCTGTCAGATATGAGGATATATTTTGTAAAAATAATACCATACAATCTTCATGTTTTTGCAAAAAAAAGTGTGAGAAAAACCGTTATGAATCACTACTTACTCACATACTTTCTAATAAATTTTTTATCACCGTCTTCCCGTATAAAACTGTGGGTCTTGGATAAAGCTGCGAATACTTTACACGATATTGATGAAAGAGAGTTAAGAAATATAGATCTTTGGCTTGGATCTAGCATTTTTAATGAATCTATAGTGAGAACACGTATTTTGGATGTCTTTTTGACTACAAAATTTGACATGGAATTACAATTGTTGTTCAAAGATAACATATCGAATTTCGTTGATATAAGAAACAACGCAATATGAATTTACCTATATATATAATAATAATACAAATCAACATATGGCAAACCTTTTGATAGAATTGTTCAACATTTCATAAGGATCTACTTCTTAGGTACTACTAAATGTTGGTTACATAACTCTTTGCGTTTTGTAGTAATCGAATTCAGTTGCTTTTGAACATCCAGGCAGCTAGACTTATTGAAAATGCATATCATTCAAAAGTTGATAGAAATCTACAAATCTTATCATAACTTCATGTACCAAATTTCACCCATCTAGCTCAAATTATTTTTGAGTTGTGTTTGCAGAAGACATATTACTAAAAATACGTTTTTCGGATTCAGAATAGGTTGGAAATGTAGTAATTCCCTGACATTTCGAGTTCGAATTTTTTCGCAATTACAATATTTCCACCGTTTCTCATATATTATTTGTAGATGAGAAAATAGAAAGAGTCAAAAGTCGATTGGTTTTGGAATTGTGAAGAAATATGACATATTCTTGCCTGATAAGCGGTATAAAGGAAAATTCTTATAGTTTAGTAGTTTATCAAATTATTTATTCAAAATGTTATCGATAACTTAAAATATATATTACCTATATTAGGGAAAAGTAACAAACTGCATTTTTATCGATTCTGAATTTTAGGATTAGGCAGAGAAATGACAAGAAATTTAATTTTTTTTCGCTTTATAAGGTATTTAAATATTTACAAAATCTTTCTAAAGGAACAGATAACATATTCTGAGTTTTGAAAGCTGAAACACACTGAAAAAGTTATTGTACCAATTCTGAACTGAAGACATATATTAGATACTAATTTATGAGTTGTTTCGTCAGAAGATTTTATACAATTTAAAATTTAATAAAGATAGCATTCAAAGCTGTATAATAGTATTGCAACGCGCATCAAGTAACGATAGCCAATGGGAGTTGTCTCTCCAAACTTTCTCGCATACTCTCTAACAAACCTGACATGCCAGAGAACGCCTTGCATGGCATTGGCGTACAATAGTTAATAAAATTCACATTTTGACTGAATTCATTATATCATCCTTGGCGAATTTTTGGCGATTTATCCTTGGCATGCCGTTATTAATATGGAATTTGTGCTTTAGATACATTTTTCTCAAGCATTTGAAATAAAGATTTGACACAAAATTGCACTTGTAGTTGCAAAATCTTAAACCAAATTTCATATATTTAAGATGTGTTTTTGAATTATCACGTTTGCATGATTCTGAAATTACAGATCGACAGATGATCAACCCGTTGTTGAATTTGGCTTAAAAATTAACATTTGTCTACACTATGGATGTTAAATCTGTATGTCCAATTTCATCTATCTAGATCTCTACATTTGGTAGTTATCGCATTATCTTATGTTCGATCAGTCAGACAGGTGGATTTCATTTGAACAGATTTTACACAAAATTTGATAGATATCTTCAAATTTTATGTAAACATCGTATACCATATTTCAAGCATCTACCTCAAAGAAATTTTGAGGTCTCTTAGTCACAAACAGACGGACATTTCCCCAATAATGTGTTTGCCGATGTCAGGAACGTCTTAAACGTAGAAATTCGTCAAAATCTCGAGTTCGAAGTTTTGGACAATTACAATATTTTCTCTATATTTCGTATACTAGAAAGTTAAAATGATTGCAACTTCATAAAATTGAATCTAAAAGCAAAAACTGTCCAGAAAGGAAGAATACTGAATATAAAAGTAATATTTGATATTTTCATTAAAATTCGATTTCTAATTGTTGACATTTACTTTAACAATAATTTTGAAACATAAATGAGAAAATTAAGGGCAATTCCAAGAAACAAATATGTAAATATGTATCGAAACAAATATCACAAACTGCTCGAAATAATCGTTTCGCGAACTCATTAAAACAGAACACACATAATTACATCATAATAAATTTCTTAAATTTACTTATTAAAATATTCCCATTTTGCGAAAAAAAATTATTTTTCTTAATGTTCGATTAGGAACTGTCACCAAAGCTGATTTGTTCCTAACGAAATGGACCCGACGAACGTGACATCTAATTAAAGTACGATTTAACTGCTACTTAAATTTGACAACACAAATTCCTTCTTCTCTCATCTGGAAATATTTTCCGTTATTCTAGAAAAAAAAAAAAAAAAGCTATTTCTAGAAAATGGCGCCATTTTCTTTCCCTACTCATTTCCTTTCATAAACTACCTTTTAACCTAAATTACCGTTTTGTTCCGAGAAATGCTCTTTTCAGGAAGAGAAAATTAAATTTTGAATTTCAATCTGCAAGGGACATTTTATTTAATTAGAATTTTCATTTATTTTTAACTGTGACTGCTGCATTTAGTCTTCTCCATTACACAGGCATTGATTAAATTTTTACCTGGAGAATACAGTTGTTCGGAAGACAATAGAATTAAAAAAATATCGATATCTGTTTACTTAGAAATTTTCATTCAGATAGGATTTCGTTCCCGGATATGAGCTTAAATTTAATTAGAATATGAGCTTTTATTTGAAAGAATTTCATTTATTTTTATTTTCAAACATTGCAACGTTTTGTTTATTGTTATTTTATTTTTATAACAACTAATGTTTTAAGAAAATTTAAATTCATTGGATCAAATTCTAAAATGAGTACACAAAAAGAAATGACGAAATAAAGCTAATGATATTTTTGCTTTTAATTGCTTTTCTTGAGAAGTTCGAAGAGAATCATTAACGATCACAAAAGATAGATTGAAGAAAATAATAAAGACGATAAAATTAATTTGCGAAATTCCTCTGAATCCTTTTATGAAACAGGATATTTTGCTGGTAAATTATCAAAATTGAAATGTCAGAAATTATTAGAAATTTCTTTCCTTTTAATAACAACGTAAGAAAATATAACGGCAAAAAGTGATTTTTATTTTGGAATTGCTTTCTATTTTGAATCAATTAAAAAATATATATTTAGAATGCATTTTACAACAAACGGCAATATATTTTATTATTGAAATGAAACTCAAACCGTTTTTGTGTTACTATTAATATTTTATGTTTGCTTCTTTTTCCTTATTGATTGTCAAGATTTGAAATTCCGTCTATTGTTTTCTACGTTGAGTAGACTTCAGTATAAGGTATGGTTTTCATGAATTTAAAATTTTGTCTTGTTTACAATAAAAATTTAACTTCAAAATTCAACAGTTATTGAAACTGAATGGAAAGTTCACCAATTTTAAACACTGTTGCCTCTTTCTGCTCTATATATGATTGTTTAGAAATGTTGACCGAAAATTAGGAGAATCCATAGAGTAATGAACAGAGTGATGTAATATTTCTAAAATATTATCGAGTTATACGTTTTGCAAAACTAGAAGTTAATAAATATTTGTTAAGGAAGCCATTAATATGAAATGGTACAAAGCTTCTAATTGAAAGTTTTAGCTACCTTAATTTTCGGTGAAACAACTAAACGCCAAAGCTGGCTAATGCACAAATAAAAACGGAAAGGCAACAAATTTATTTACATTTGTAATAAAAAACATTTAATACTGACATATTGCAATACTTTATTAATATTTTTAGTCATCCCTTAATAGTAAATTTAAGAGGAAAAGAAACTACGTTTAAGAATTAAACGTAGTTTAACTTAAAAATTCAGTAGTAAACTTAAAAATTCAAATATTTGAAATCTATTTTTTACAGATCGAAGTATGATAAAAAGAAAAACTATTTCTTGCTATTTACTTTCTTACTAATTATTTGTAAATATTTATCGAAACATATTTTATTTACTATTTTTTTAGCTGCAGCAAAACTATTTCTTAACTTTTAACTTTCTTACTAACGATTTCTTAACGATAAAAAGAAAAACAATTTTTTTCTTAGTACTTAAAAGAAAGTGATTACTAAATTTCTAAACATAATCATTACGTCTAAAGTAATGATCATGTTTTAAATTTGATGATGATTTATTACATGTTATGTTTGACTATTTAGATAATTACTTTTTCTTTGAAAATTGCTAATTTTGAATCTTTTTTAATCGAGGATAGACAGTGAAAATCAGAAAAAAATATTTTATTTATTAACTTCGGAATATTTTATTCTTTTTTAGAAACTTTTACACGATGTAGGGAAAATATTGTGTTAATGAATGAATTTTATTCTTAAAATCAAATTGAAATATTCACTTTTTTTATTGAATCCAATTTATTTTCTATCTTTTATTTTGCAAAGATCCTGTCAATTTTGTTAATACATTTATTGTAAATATTCCGAATCTCCAATATTTTTTTTCTCAAAAATAATAATACAAAATGTAACTGTAATTGTTAATTAACCCGATAAGGCACAATTTTCTTTGCTTATCAGAACTGTCAGGCTTTTAGAAGACGATTTAAGGGACAATCGATTAAGTACTAATCAATAATCGTTAAAGTGGCTCTTATCAGTTCTCCATAAATGAGTTCAAAATGATACTCAGCATTCATTATCTAAGTATCAAATACTTTTCACTCCAATAATAATTATCGATGTTTATCTATCGATTATTAGTTAGCTCGATGACAATTCCTAAAGATAACAAGTTGTTGCTCCATTTATCATTGTTATGGTTAATGATTTACTATGATTGCTGTTAGTCAAATGTTTTGTTCTGTGTATGCTGTGAAGCACTAGGTTGTCGAACAAAAAGGGCAAAGACATTTGTTGATTTAGGGTATTGAATTGTTCTTAGGAAGTAGGTCTGTATAGGTGCAATATATAAGTATCAATATATCTTACTTTAGCCCATTATAATTCTCTGGTATATATTCTTACCACCGGCCATTTTTGATGTATTGATTATTTGAATACTGTAGTTTATGAGATTTTAATTTATTTCTTAAAGCAAAAGGTGGCTTAATTACATAAAATTGCATCATATTGCAACAGTTTTCTTTTTATGCAATGTAGCAATCCGACCAGACAGCCTAATAAATGCTAAATGAGTTTCAAACTTTAATGTAAGACATTATTGAATTTGAATTCCATGATTTAAAATTTAAAAAAAAAACTGTAAAATGGTGTTTTAAATTATTTAAAATGGATTGATAAATATACTTACCGATAAACACTCGATGATATTTTTAGCCTTAACGCCAGTGGTAAATATGTTTACAACTTTCAGTTTTCTCTGAACGATCTCTGGTAAGTAATTTACCACCTCTTATTTCATAAATTAAATGGCAAATCAACTAACTTTTGATATTTTAGTATTTGTTAATGCCCCGAATTATACACTATAAAGGGAGAAAAGACCGAGTCTAAAGAATGCTAGTATCTCCGAAGAAAGCTCGATATATACTAAATAAATGGCTGCTTTGGTTATATTTTAAAACATTCTCCTCGTCGCCGTTGCATGTCAACAAGCTCAATTAAGTTCTGGTGAGAGGTGAATCTAGAAGGTGAGAAGTCGGAGCCAAAGAGGCGAACATAACTGTTTAAGTTACAGCAAGATTGATTATTATTATCTTAACGTTATTTAAATAGTATAACGTTAACTAAACCTTTTCTACGAAAGTTTATTTTTGGAATTTTTTTATCCTCTGATTTAGAAGGTAAAATTCGTTTCAGTTATAACAAATCATTTACATATGTCATTATACTTAATCTTTCCGCTGTTTTGAAGTATCCATTATGTTTATAAATACTAAAGTATAATTTAAAGAATTGCAGTTTTATCATAATGTTTAGAAAAAAAAACATTTTTATTCAAAACTCTCGCTATATGCTTCTGGTGAAAGTGGGAATTAAAGATATTTAGTAAATGTTTCGGATACACAACAATCGATTGTAAGAAGGTTGACGTTCGCCGGAGAATGTCGACATTTGCTAAAATTCGGACACTCACAGTAACATACATATAGTTATTCAGAACATTTAAACTGTGTACAATTTGCTAGGTTAACCTCTCAAATAAAGGCAGGCATAAAAACAACTCGATAAGAAGGCTAAAATTTAGAGTTTATATATAATAATTGCTCATTTTGATTATTTATATTGTTACAAAAATTTTCTTCTGCTACAAATACCGCCACTCAATTGTAATGAGGCAGCGCATTTAATCTCTAATAGTTCAGCAGCTTGCTTGCTGTCTGATCCTCTCAAATCTGTTTACTCGTCGGCGACTCCGACCACTCTCACACACACAACTTCTGACGATACACACGACATCTTCCGATACACACGACATCTTCCGATACACACGACTTCAGCTTCTTCAGAGTTCCCGTCTTTTATAGTTCCGGGAGGCGGGGCTGGAATCTTCGGACCAATCAGGGCGTACATGGCTGTATCTTGGGTCTTAGTGAATGGATCGCGAAAGTTCTCGAACTTTCCAGTAGTATCCATTTAGACGCCAAACTCGCCAAATTCATCGCCAAACCGCCAAATGCTCGCCAAATTTGCCGCCAAGCTCCGAGGTTATTGACGCGGCATCCACTCAACATGCACAGGACAGATCGTACAATTGTCTTTCTTACGATGACACTATTCGGGCCGGGTAGAAAAATTACAGATTTGTAACATTATTCACTCAGACAATAACCATTTGACTATCCTGTGTACTGTTATCTCTGTCTTCAATTCGTTCGCTGTTGTATACAAAAGATGCGTTAAGACATCCTACAGCATATGTCAAAGAAATTAAAATGGAAGATGTAATTTCAGAAGATTCAAAAGACCCCATTTAAAATATACAATATGTATGCTTAGAACATTACAGTATACAGTATGTGTACAGTAATACAGTATATATAAGTATCTGCAATAGCATGTAGTTTGAAATGGATAACAGTAAGAATATTAGCTATTTGGGCAAGTAGTCACAGACGGAAATAATTACGAAATAATTACGAACGTAATAAAATTTTGAGTTTCTTTCTATTATACATTCAAATATTTACCAAATCCGCACTTTCGGCCAACCCTCTACTAAGTAAATAAATATAAATATGTAGGATTGTTTCTAAATAAAAGTTAATCTTTAATAAATAAATTAATGATATCCTCAAATATAGGGGTGTTAAACTCAACAGCTTAATTCATCGATGCAGTAAGCTACGGATGAACCCTTTGCAATCGGATATCTCCTAACAGGGACCATTCAAGACGGTGAACTGTGCCGGAAAACATTAATTTTAAAGTTTTACCTATTTATTTTTTAATTTTGATTGTTATAATGATTAGAAGATGTAGGTTTATTTTTCGGGTAAATTCAAATTAAAACATTTATATATATATCTATTTTTCGGAACTATGAACAAGTCCGTGGTTCAGGTGAATAATTATGCATCGAATTACTTTTCCAATGGCAATTCTCTATAAATCCATCTTAATACCAACTATCATACATGACACCCAAATCCATTTCTACATATAATATTGTTGTTGTTGTTATAATGGTACTTACCATGGACAAGCTCGCCGACAAAGTCAGCGAATTTTAAGCCAAGGGAGCATCTCTTGTTTTAGTAGCGCCAACTAGGCCAAGAGTACGTCTTAGCTACTTACGGATCACATTCGCTTGCACAACCCCTTTTTACAGGGAGGCACATTCATACATTTCATAGATAGAACAAATGAAGAACTATCATGCCCGAACCGGGACTCGAACCCAGGACGCCCAGGTCACGGGGAAGACGTACTACTCCTATGCCAGGACGCCGGCAACATGTAGCATTAAGTATAAGTTTTATTAAACAAACGACGGATGCAATAATGTATGCTTAGTGGTACATAAGAAGAAAAATCATACTTGAAAACTACTAAATTACACGTTAATCGGAAACTGTTTCTGAAAACTGTCCCAGAATTGGAACAAACTCTTGCATTGACTGACATATGATTAAATCTATTTCCAGCTCCAAATAAAGGTGAAGAGCTCTATTAAATAATTTTTATGCTCATTTCATCGTCCGTAAGAAGGCGGAGCTTTAATCAAATTGTTGCCAATTCGGAAGATTATTTTTTTTTCCTTTTGACTTACATAAGTATTATGTGTTATATACTTTAATTTTCTGAAATGATTCGAATTTTTTATACAAGGTGAAAACCAAACTTTTAGAATTTAAATTACCAGCAACAAACTTCCCTTAAATAATTCACCCCTTTCTCCAAATAGTTTTATTTAATAAAAATTACCAGCAAAAGAAATCCAATTGCTTTGCATCAAATTCGAAAAGTGGTTAACCATCTGTCTGATTCTGTTTGTATTTCTGCATTTATATAAATGCAAAAATTCAAAACCGCAGCAACTTAAATAAAGAAAATTTACTAAGCAGTTTTAACATCTTAAGTATAGATGTTTTCTAAATTTTCAACCAATTCTGTCATAGGCGTGACTATCTTTCAGTATTTTTGCTTGCATATTAACATGAGAACTGAAAATCACAACGATTTTGTTAAATTAAAACTATTATGTGATCCTTTTATTAAAATTGATGTCAATAGGAAGAAAAAAAGCTGTCCAAACTGCATATTCGGTAAATTTTATTTTAGAACGAATCGTGAAATTGTTATGAACGGAACTGTAAAAATAAAAATATGAGCACTCATGATTCTGAATGCCTTGTTCAATATCCAAAATTTTAAAGCAGAAAAAAAGGAATGATTTTATTAGGAAATGCTGAAAAATTTTGGAAATACCACCCCTGCTTGTTTAGAGTCTTCTTAGCTGAGATTAATGCGAGAAAAAAATATTTGTGTTTGGAAATTATAAAATGTGAGGGAGGAAAAATCTGCTGAGTTTACTCTAGTCCTGGAGATAAATTTGAATTTAAATGAAACATATTTTCCTCTTTCCAAAGTTCAGCTTAAATAGGGAAAAATATTGTAATATTTTCAAAATTAATTCATTAATTAAAAGAAGGCATATACACACTTTATTCTGAGAAATTCATATTATTGTTTTTTTATACTTAAGAAAGAATTTAAAAATTTAAAAACAATCAAAAACTTAAAAAAGGAACAAAAAGAGGAAAGTATTAATATACTTCCAAAACGAATGTAATATATTTAAAAATAATTTCGCCATAAAATTTTTGTTGTATTCCGGGAATATATTTATTTATTTTTCTTGTCTTGGCATTTATTTCAGAGGAAAATGTTCCTTGTTACATGCTGAATGGATTTCAGTAAACTTTTGTGGCGCCATCTATTGGTAACTGACATATAGATGAATTATCTGCAATAACTAAGATAATAAATATGAAAACGTTTGAATTCATTTACAAAAAGTATTTGAGAGAAAAAAAAGTTTGAAACTAATATTTAAATAAATATATATATATATATTCACTAAATTGAAATCAGTTATTTATATTTTGGAATGAATTGATTTGTTATTTTCTTAGAAAATCCTATAGCTTTAATTTCCAACGTCCCTCTTAATTTCTAAAATTGCATCTTATCACATATTTTTCTAATAATGTTATTTATATTAGAATTTATATTAGAATGTTAATTAAGTAGAATTATTCATTTCTACGCTATGCACAATTAACCTATTTCTATGCCCCTTTCTTTCTTAAGAATCCGATTTACAAGATTCAATTCAAAATATAATATTTTATTTTTAAAATATCCCTCCTAGCTGTTTATTCTATAAACTGAAATAATATTTTGGCTGTTAAAAATAATTTCAAAGTAGGTAATTGCGGTTTGAGAGCGAAATACTTCTTCGAAATTCCATTCTCGACCGTGAAATATATTAGCATTTAGTAAGATTTATATATTTTTTGAGCTTGACTATGGTATAGATTCAAAGCTAAATTTTAAAAGTGCTTAACATCATTATTATAAACAAACTTTGCATCGAATTCCTTTAAAACCTCTTAACCTCCCTTATTTCATCTCAACCTTTCTATAATTTCAGAGCTTAGTCTACGGAGAGAGATTTGACATTCTATAATCTTAGCTTTAATGTTTTTTTTGTCATATTTAAAAATAATCTTTAAAAAATAATCGACCAGGCTCTTCCTTTTTAGCGAACAAAAGGCAAACCCTATCTTTTCTCTTCTATGAAAATTCATCTACTGTTTCATTAAAGGAAACTAATGTCGTAAAATTTGTTCTCATAGTAAAAATAGAATGACATTATGTGAACTTTTTACATCATAATTTTTAAAGGGTTTTCGACTCCTTTAAGAGAATAAAATACAAGTTTTATTTAAAATTTTAGTTACATTAACGCCCCTTTTAAAGCAACACAAGGGCTATTTTTGGACGGATCTCGTTATTTTGAATCACGGTCAGATGATGAGGACCACACCTGATCTGGCACCACCTCTCCATACCACATCAGTGGGATGACGAATAAAATACTAAGTTTTCTGTTAAGGAATATATACATCTAAAAAGAGGGCAAGAACTCTTAGTAAAATGCTAATGGCTGAGTAAACGTTTTATAATAATTTTCCTCAAAACTATAATTAACTAGTACATATTTGATTACATTTTTTTGATTACTATCAAATTCCTCCTCACCGGTGTGATCTAGAATATACCTTAGGTGAACGTTTTGAAAATCTGACCCTACTCATAATCCCGTCCTTTAATCGTTACTGGAATTTAAAATAATCATGCCCCCTGCAAAGATTTCTAACATCTCTGGAAAATTAAAAATTCATGTCTTCCGTACCAATATGTACAACTATATTCAATGTTAACCAATGTAACATAATATGTAATACAACAATCTATGTTAGCTTATTAGCATACATGTTATGATATTACATAGACAGTGCAGTATAACATGTTAACATTTGAATAGAAATAAATAATTTATTTAAAAGACGAAATATTAATTAAAAGTAATTTTCTGTAATATTCAGTTTATGGTTCTGTAATTCATTGCCATACTTAGCATACTGTGAAAATTATCGTTCCTCCTTTGTGTTGCTCTAATCATGATTAAATAGCTGATGTCCCAATCGCCTGGGATATGCATATAGTTCCCTCCCACCTTGGAACACCTCAGAAATGAAGATGATAAACTTCCGGTATGGTGGTTCATTCTCGCTAGCCGGGCGAGTACAGAAATGGTAGGGGCCGACTACCTCCTATCATTGACGGGACGTAACTCCCACGGGAAAGGTTGTATGATGGCCGGTGATGGCCCTTAAGACTTAATCATATTTCCTACCAGTGTTGTTGTCGCAGCAGTCAGGTCAATCAGATTTATCCGTGCATCTTCCGGCGGGTCGGAGTATTCGGTTAAAGTCAAGGTCATACTTACAATTCTAGTTGGAAAAATGCTTTAAATGATGAAAAAAATTATATTTTATGTTGTTGATGTCAATAAATAAAATTCTGAAAAAAGGGTACTAAATCTAACTTTTTATACAATCCCCCGGTTTATCAAACACATTTAATAAAATATCTGTGATACTGAAGTATTTTTTTTAAAAAAAATCTATTCTTATGCGCCTAAAACCAGCCGACTTACGAAACATTGAAAATCAGTTTCAAATGAATTTTGGGCCTCCAAATATATCATAAGGGATCGTTTTTGCAGATTGAAATTATGGAGAATTATTTCACTTCTTCAGATTATTCCTTAAAATAAATATATTTATTATTCCTTAAAATATTTTCTTAAAATAGATTCCAATTTAGACTTAAAAACTGTAACTCGGTTAATTTTAATCGTTAAACGATGCAATTTTTCTTATAGTATTGTTTAGTATCAGTGAATTTTTACTATGACCGATATGACCCAAGCAACATATAAAATATTAAAAATCAGGTCTTTTTCACACACACACACACACACACACACACGTACGCACGCACGCACACACACATATATATATATATATATATAGATAGATAGATAGATATAAATATATATATTGATTAAAATAACATAAAATATAATTTATCCCGTAATTTAAAGCATGTTTGTAAAAGGAACTATTAGTCTATCTCAGACCATTTAGAAATTAGTTATTAAGCCACAATAAGACCAGACAATCTATATATTGTTAAGAATACATATGAAAACACATAGAAAGTTAAGAGTAGACAGTCTATAAATATCAGTATACAATCTGTATAAGACAAAAAAAGAAAGCAACGTTACAATATCATAAAATTGTGAAAATAATTAAATCGCACAGTTTTTAATAGCCCTATGATATGAATGCCTAATCAAGTATATGTAATTTCCAAGAAAACGTATTATGTATTCAATGATCAAAACATATGTAAGGTAATTAAAACAGTTTTAATGACTGACGATTTGACTGAATTATGAACATGAAGTTATATTAAAACGATTTAGCTGAAATTAAATATAACCAATATCCACGGTAAATCACCTGGTCACCAAAGACAACCTGTGAGAAATACAATCCTTTTGTGTTAAGATGAATGATTGAATGATTAATTTTTTTTGACATCAATAATTTTAATAATTTTGTTTTTTTTCTCGAGTCAATTACATTGTTTAAATGCCGTAAGAGCCCATATTTTCTGTCACCTCGTGCAAAAAATGGATACAATAGAAATATTTATCGAATATTCCAATATAACACTTTTAATAAGTCTCTATTTACTAGAATTGTTCTTGCAGAATACCGTTATGATAAGGACCAGAAAGTGTCAAAAAAATTTTTATATTCCGATATGAAACTCAAGTGAATATTTGCATACATATTTCAATAAATCATTTTCGATAGCCACTCTTATACGTTTAATTTGTTTTGAGCAATTAAATTTCATTAAAGATTGAATTTCATTAATCTGCAATATATTGAAACTCAAAACCAACTACTTCTCCCCTACTATAGTATTTATGTTACTGTTATTATTATATCTTCGATAGAAATAAAAAAAATATATCAGATCTGTCCTTTTGTTTTTACTGCAATGATCTACTGCACCAACTGGTGCTCTTATACTTTTCGCAACTTAGCGATCGTTAATCACTTGCGCTGGCCAAAGATTCACAGATGAGCTTGTCAAAACAATCCAGTAGCAGTAACTAACTCATTGCGAGACTATAGAAAGTATCCAACACCTTATAGAAATCGGAAAAGATATAGATCTTCTTAATGGATTAATTTCAATCTAAGATTGCATTTTTATAAACTCTGCTCCTGCAAGTAATCTTAGTTAATGGGTCGAAAACGTCATTTTTATTTCTGCGATAATTGCCTGCCAACATATATAACCCTTCGTTAGCAATTTTGTGACAAAAGAATCTCGACATGTATGGCTCATCTTTTTAACACAAATGGTTAAATACTAAATAGGGCACTTATTCGATATCCTACTTTACTATCTTGGCTTGAGCTGTAGTCGCATTTGTCGTAATAATTAATGACGTAATAAAGCCATTCAGATTAAATCTAATGGACCGATCCGGTACGTGACAGCAATACTGGCTTGATGTATGGTTGTGTCCTAAGGGTCAATACCGGCCATGGTACAACCCTTCCCGTAGGGAACACATCCCGTCATTGTAGGAGGTAGCCGACCTCCACCATTTTTGTACACACCAGGGTATCAAGAAGGAATCACCAAACCGAAAGTTTCTCATCCTCATTTCTGAGGTGTCCCTTTAGGGGTTATTAATGACATAAATTCGATTGCATTCGTATCATAACTCTTAACAAAGAATACAGGAAGAAACGACAAATAGCAATTTTTATTCAAGGTTGTTACACAGTTTGATAGTCAGCATCATTTGAACGTATCATTTGTAACATATCATTCTTTGCGTTTTCTACAGATGGGAAAAAACCAGACAGGAACTCTAGTTCGAAATTTATCTGAGAACAATACAGTCTTAATACATCGGAAAGAGGCCTCATGTTTTCAATTTTGAGGAATGTTCTGTATGCTTCTTCGCCGCATTCTTTCATTACTTCAATGCCAGCACACCAGTATGTGTAGGCCAGTTCCCTTCAGAAAAAATTGTGAAAAAGTTAATAAAATTTTGAGTTTATATTGCTAATAGTTTTTAGCATTATTTAAGGCGAATTCAATGACAATAGCTTAAAAGAGCATTAACACTGGGAATCTGTGTTGTATTGCGAACAAATATTGATATAAAGAGTGTCCTAAAATTAAAGCAAGATGTGAAGTTGCCGCCGTTCGTGCAGTAGAGTGTTGGCAACCTTATTAAAAAAACCAATGGACAGCTGATAGTTTAGGATTAGTAAAAATGGAACTTACACGATAGAAAAACGTGTTTTCATTGTTGAACAATATTTCAAAAATAATGAAAATCTGGTGGCCACAGCTGAAAAATTTTAGAATTGGCCTCCTAGATCGTGTGATTTATCTCCATTGGATTTCTTATTATAGAGTTGTTTGAAGGCATAGGTCTGTGCCAGCAAGTCTACAAGCACGCTTCCATTGAAGGAGAAAATTCAACGCTGTGTCAACAAGATGTAGCCACATTTATACAAAATGGTCATGGAAAATTTCGACAAAAGAGTGCGCATGTGCCAGCAAAGCCGTGGAGGCCATTTCACTTATGTGTTTTCCATATATAAGCCTATCTTGTGTACTTAACGGTTCAATAAAAACATAGCTATTTAAAGAAAAAAGGCTGTGTTTTTTATTTAATTCAAATCTCGCGTTAACACATTATTGTATCATGTAACGCTCGATTGTTGCAATCAGCTGTTGAATGGTGTTTTTAATAGGGTTGCCAACACTTTATTGCCTGAATGGCGGCAATTCAGATCTTGCATTGATTTTTTTCTTTTGGAGCTCCAATTTTAAAGGAAAGATCGAGCGAACTACAAATACTTTATGTGAAAGAAATTATTTCTATCGGCAAACCATAAACAAAGGAAAAGTTTTTTTTTTTTATTTAAAAAAAAAGGAATTTTGGGATAATGGTAGGCAAATTTCACCTCTTCAACCACTTTTATCACTAAATTCAGTATGATTGTTGTCGCGATGATAAAAAAAGAATTACAAATCACGAAATATTTCCAAAAGGAAACATAAAAAAACACTATTATGTTAAAAAAAATGTACAGTACATGGTCAAAAATCATTCATCAACTTCATCAACATCTAAAGCAAATTACGTGTTGATGATTGATTAGATGTTGATGAATTCTTAGGGAATAACTAATGATATTTTTATCCACTTCTTTTCAGTTACCAAGAAATCGATTGGAGATTTTCTTTATCAGCAAAAAAAAAAAAAAAAAAAAAAAAAAAAGCACAAGACTACAAAAAATTTTTTCCTCCCAAGCAGCTGAAAGATCCAAGGAAATACAAACTGTATTTTTTTTTTTTTCTCAAAAAAAAATTTAAATCTTTCGAATGAAGTAGTTTTTTTTTTCTTCAGGTAAGTCTCAAAATTCACTGTACCAGAAATAATGAGCAAAGGCTTGTTTTAATAAGTATTTCGCCCTCCACAAATAAGAACTTTTCGGAGCGGATAGTTTTGTTTGAAACTGTTGGTGGCCGTTGAGAGGTTCCGCAGTGTATCTTCATTTGCAATTAAATTTTTTTTTGGACGGTCTCCGCAAATAGAATGTCGGAAAACAAAGTTCATATAATACCCATGTTTTATTGGTATAATTAAAGTATGAATAACTTCTTTTTGAAATCACTGGCAATGATAATGTAACACAAAATACAATTTTGTTACATTGGTAATGTAGCAAAAACTTTGGATTAAGTCTCTTTATTTATTAGAAAATTATATATTTATACAAAATATTGCTTTAAAAAACATTTAAAAAATTTCTTACAAAATTTTAAAAAAGTTCCTTCTAAATTGTACTTTTATAATTTAAATTATATTTTACAACTGTTGTATTAATTTTGTTATATATTGTTTGTTTATCAAAACTAATTTAAAAAATATTTCATTTTAGTTACAATATTTATAACTTTATTTATGGAAATTCCCGTAGTTTATTTATTAATTATCACAGATAAGATATTCACTGTTAATGTTTACCGACAACTTTAGTTAAAAAATTGTGATTTTTCTCTTGCTTCTCTTTACTTATTTCCGTTCTTAATAAATTCAATTTTCAGATTAATCAGGTTTAATCAAGCTTTTTTTTTTCAAGCGTCAGTTTTGAACAAATCAAACTCAACTTAATATTAAGAAATATTTTCTTCCGTAATATTTATTTCCAAAAGCATCACAAAAAATTTCATACTTTAATTGTTTTTCATGATAAGTAACTCATTTTCAAGCTCAATTTAGTCACACTATTGTAAAGCTAATCTCAAACATTCAGAAATTGTCAAACATGTCCTTAAGAGCGAGAAACAGCAATGGGAAAAATAAATTATTGTTGTTTTCATCTATAAAATTCAAAGCATGGGGGAAAAAACTGATTGTACTCCCTTCAAAGCGAACTCTTGAAACAGGATAAAATACGAATGTTTTTGTTTTGAAGTGGATTCGGTTGCCAATAAGGAAAGTTAAAATTTATTTTTTTATTTGTCGCTAAGAGGGTCAAAAATTTCTGTTCAAAAGTCTAGTCATTTTGTAAACTGAGACGATTCATGGTTATTGCTGTTGATAGATTAACAGAATTTATGCTGCAATTACTCAGCAGGTTGCTGGTAGACTAATTGCATTTTTTGCTGGAATTCGTGCATAATAATGCTTAGAGATAAAAGGAATTTATGCTGGAACTTGTAGATAATATTGCCTGTAGCTTAACGGAATTTATAATGGAATTTGTGTTTAATGTTGTTGGTAGATAACATAATTTATGCTGGAATTTGTCGACAAAGTTGCTAATAGATTAACAGAATTTATGCTGCAATTACTCAGCAGGTTGCTGGTAGACTAATTGCATTTTTTGCTGGAATTCGTGCATAATAATGCTTAGAGATAAAAGGAATTTATGCTGGAACTTGTAGATAATATTGCCTGTAGCTTAACGGAATTTATAATGGAATTTGTGTTTAATGTTGTTGGTAGATAACATAATTTATGCTGGAATTTGTCGACAAAGTTGCTAATAGATTAACAGAATTTATGCTGCAATTACTCAGCAGGTTGCTGGTAGACTAATTGCATTTTTTGCTGGAATTCGTGCATAATAATGCTTAGAGATAAAAGGAATTTATGCTGGAACTTGTAGATAATATTGCCTGTAGCTTAACGGAATTTATAAGGGAATTTGTGTTTAATGTTGTTGGTAGATAACATAATTTATGCTGGAATTTGTCGACAAAGTTGCTAATAGATTAACAGAATTTATGCTGCAATTACTCAGCAGGTTGCTGGTAGACTAATTGCATTTTTTGCTGGAATTCGTGCATAATAATGCTTAGAGATAAAAGGAATTTATGCTGGAACTTGTAGATAATATTGCCTGTAGCTTAACGGAATTTATAATGGAATTTGTGTTTAATGTTGTTGGTAGATAACATAATTTATGCTGGAATTTGTCGACAAAGTTGCTAATAGATTAACATAATTTTTGCTTTAATTCAGGCATAATATTATTGGTAGATTAATAGAATTCTTCCTGGAATTTGTGGATAATGTTATTGGTTGAGTAATAGAATTTATGCTGGAATTCGTGTGTAATGTTATTGGAAGATTAACAGAATTTATGCTGGAATTCGTGGATAATGTTGCTGAGAGATTAACATAAGGTATGTTAAAGAATGTTTCAGTATTTGAGAAGAATGTTAAAGAATGTTCAGTATTTGAGAAAAATGTTAAAGAATGTTTCAGTATTTGAAAAGAATATTAAAAAATGTTTTAGTATTTGAGAAAAATGTTAAAGAAAATTTCAGTATTTGAGAAGAATGTTAAAGAATGTTTCAGTATTTGAGAAGAATGTTAAAAAATGTTTCAGTATTTGAGAAGAATGTTAAAGAATGTTTCAGTATTTGAGAAGAATGTTAAAAAAATTTCAGTATTTGAGAAGAATGTTAAAGAATGTTTCAGTTTTCGAGAAGAATGTTAAAAAAATTTCAGTATTTGAGAAGAATGTTAAAGAATGTTTCAGTTTTTGAGAAGAATGTTAAAAAAATTTCAGTGTTTGAGAAGAATGTTAAAGAATGTTTCAGTATTTGAGAAGAATGTTAATGAATGTTTCAGTATTTGAACAAAAAAAATCAAAATATGAATTTCTATATTCAATACTCTTAAACTAACTCTATGTATTTTTGCAGCTACTGTTTTACTTTATACTTACAGACAAGCTTCATGATTGGAATGAGGTTTAATGGATGTGTTTTGCTCACTAATGTGATTCTTGTAGGCTTTTTGAGCAGCTTTGTAGCATTCCAACTCGTATCCATCAGTATCTAAGTACTTGAAACAGGACTGATGTTCCAAATACTCTACAATAAAAGTTACCATATATCAGCACAGCAGGCAGTGATAATATGAACAGTTTACTAATCAACTGTTGTTAGAAATGATTATAATATCTAATAGAAGAATATATAACCAATTAGAATAATTGGGAACGAATTTTGCAGATGCCATGTTTTTTTTTTCCAATTTAAAATGATCATATGAGACATGTCAATAAGTTATATGAGTATATAATCATAATATGCAGAACTCATTAAACATTTATTTTTGAATTTAACTTATTAATTAATCAGTTTCCGTTACAGAGTCATTTATATTTACCCTAAATGTTCGAGAGGCTGTAGAATAACAGAGAATACGTGCTTTCGTTTCTGATCACAGTGAAGAACTTATTTGAAGAGAATATATTTCAAATGCTCAGATCTATATCGAAATATGTCAAAATCCGTTTCACTGTTCTAAAATATTATACACATTACCCTAAATTGTTTTAAAGTAATATTACATTCTATTTCATTGAGTATCACATATAAGCTATCATATCTATTCAATGTTTTTAATTTAAAGTAATTTAAACCATTTTTTCCTCCAATTTTGCTGCTATAAGTCTGAAACTGAATTTTTAGAAAGACAGAAATAACTGAATATTTTGACACATGAGAAGAAGATATTTTAAATCTTGAAATGTGCTTTAAAAGGATTAGGTTTAAGTTTGGAAAGTAGATATCCCACTTCATTTTAACATTTGCACAATCTGAAAAAATATTTTAACTACAAAAAAAAATCTGTCTCAACGATAGGATATAGTATTATATAGTTTATCTGTCGGTAATTATAACTAATTGGAAATTATCATTAGTAGACAAAAAAAATTTCTCATTTGTCGCATTCATTTGGCCAATTTGAACTCAATCAATCCTGCCGACGAATGAATGCAGGATTTTCATTTTGGGATTTTTCAATGCTATATGTCGAAATATACATTTTTATTTCAGCCACGTATGTTCCGAGCAAAGCTCCTTTCCTCATATTTATGACCACCGTTTCTGGTTGATAAAAGTCAAAATAATTGTTGATAATGATTTTGAATTTTTTAATTTCTTTATCAGTATCATGGTTTCTTCTTTCCAAACATTTTACATCTGCTACCTCCCCACATTTAAGCGACTTGAAATGATTTCTCATTATTAATAATAGACTTTCAAATTTGAAAAATCATATATATAGTAGATATATTATAGTTCTTATAGATAAATTAATGCTTATATGGTAGATTCATTAAAAATGTCAGTCGCTGATTTGACTTAAAATAATAATTAGTAGTGACTAGATAGAACGCTCCCACTTACGAATCATTAGTGTCAATTCATATTATATAATTAGTTATACCAAATATATGAAGAATGTAGGCTTTATACATTACACATTAGGTCACAGGTTAGGTTAGGTTACATTAAAAGCTTCTTCTCAATTATCCTCGCAATAAAAATGTCAATGGTAATCGAGAGCATTAAACTGTTTGTAAGAAGAAAATACAAATACAAAAATTGAATTTTATTTTTAACTCTTACATATCGTACATACCGTGGAAATATGTATTTCGGCAAGTATCTAATCGATATAAGGAAAAAATACTGATATTTAGAAAAATTTTAGTTCTAATTTTTTAAAACTAGTTGCGACTAAAGTAAACAAGTGTTAAAAAATAACACTGAAAAAAAGTATGAAAAATATTTTCCGTCTTCTAAAAACGACCCGTATTTCGCAGCTCACTAAGGTCTCTTTGATGTCTGCTATAGTCACCGTTTCCAATTACCTTTTCTGACGCTATACAAGGTGTTCAAATATAGAACTATAATCTTACTGACTTACTAGCAGCCATCAAGAAAAATTAAAATTACCTCTGAGCAAGAAGCTACAGTTGATGTTTTATCACTGAAAATACGCATCCGATACTTTCGAATTAAGGAAATAATTGCTTTTCTAATCGTTAAAAGGTTATTTATGAATACAGTGAAGTATTTATACTTTCTGTAGCACATTCATTTTAAGTAATTTATCTACCATATAATTAACAAATATTCAATTCCTATAAAAGACACAAGCCAGGATTCAAAACCCAAGTTTATACTATCCAACTCTTCGGGTTGTAAAAGTCATTATGACTCTCCCATAATAATTTTAAAGCACATTTTCAAATTTTTTTTTTTTTGAACTAGCTGTGGAATTTTCTTTTATCTTTACTATTCCTAAGCATCGCATGCTTACGTAGGTGGGGAGCAAAACTTAGGAAAATCTAATTCGTTTCTCGCATCAAACCCGCGCCTCAAAACTACGTGATCTGGCTCAGAATAGCTATCATGTAGGCTCAAAAATCTAAAATAAATCTAAGAAATCAAATAAAATCGGTGAAATATGAATCTTTTCCTGCTCGTGTGGGAGATTACGGAATACAAATATCTAGGAAGAACAATGCGTCAAATACAGTTAAATAAAATAAAATCAACTCATGTCATTCTTTTCTTACTTGTACGTATAGCAGAATTCGGGTTACAGATTTCTATATAAAGTTGTAATTCTTTGATTTCGAATTGATGTACTACACTCGGATGGGCACAATTCTGGACGTAGGTATCACGGCATAAGGTGAAAATGAGCAAGTGCCTGTAAAAAAGAAATAAAATTTGTCATTTAAAATATATTCCAATATTAATAGCCTCTGTCGATCCGATGGTTCGCTTTGGAAACTTAATATATTTATTTTAAATTAAATTGCTTAGGTGTCCTTTTATGATAATAATTCCATAAAATCATCAGGGATTAAAGATGAATTATATTAATTTCCTTTATGTCCCTTTCCTTGTGAACACGAAATAGTTTAATGGATATTAGTTCCGTGATGTCATAGAGCTATTAAAAGTACAAATATAGATTTATCTATCTTTTAAATTTCCCGGTATAGTCACTTCACTTCTATAATTATTTTGTTAACTATATAGATATTAAACAGAATCCGTCTTAGTTTTCAGCAATGGAAGAAAAGCATTGTTAACCCTTTAAAGGGCCATTTTTTTCTAGTCATATTATGTTAAAATATTTTTAGGCTTGAAATTAAAATAAGAAAATTGATTAATTTAGCTTATTAGATTAATTTAATTTGATTCATTAATTAATTGGTTAATTAATAATTAAGTAACAAATCAAGGCACATCATTTTGTCTGAGATAAAGAAATAAAGCATGTAAGTTTCTGACTTACTAAAAAAAATTGTCAGAACTTATGCCAACCTACATAATTTCAAAGATTGATAAATTTGGTGGGAAGCATACTTCCCACGGCCCTAGAAAGGGTTAAACACGATTAAAGTTTTTAATAAACAATGAAAACAGTTTGAATTTCACGAAAGCAATGTAATCTATTCTTTGAGATTAGGAAAAAAGTAATAATTAAAAATATGATAAAATAAATGAAGTATTAGCACAATAATTAAATTAGTATAAATAAAAAAGACTTTTTTTATTTTTTGAAATAGTGTAAAATTTATCTTTGTGCAATAAAATTAGTTAAATAATAATCGTAAGTTGTTTCGAATAATCGACAAAATTCTATTTATTTTTTAATTAATTAAAATGTTTAAAAAAAACTGCTGCAAAGTGTGCATTTGTGTTCTCCAAATTCTAGATGTGCCAAATTTCAAAACGAATCTTTTTAATGGAGATTATGTTCATGGCATCACAGCGTTATTAAAGGGTCAAAAATTAATTAATTAATTAATCCTTTAATTGATTAATTAATTAATTAATTAATTAAAGGATTAATTTATCTTTAAATTTCCTCGTATAGTAACCACACTTTTGTATTTATCTTGTAAAATACAGGACATTAAACAGAATCCTTCTTCTTTAACTTTCAACAAAGAATGAAAAGCATGCGATAACATATTTGATAAAACGATGAAAAACTGATTGAGCTTTAAGGCAATAATGTAATTTATTGTTGATTAAGCAAAAAGAAAGTTAATTCAAGAAATATCTGCGCGACTATTAAAATAACGTCATTAAAAATATATTAATTTTTTTTGAAGCAATGTCGGAATTTATCACGAAAAAATACCAACATTTAGATTAATTTTTAATTCATTAAAACTCTAATTGCAATTTAGCATACATTTCTCTCAGCTGCGTATTCTCACCCTCCAAGGAATGTATGAGCCAAATATGGTAGCTGTAAGTCCAAACACACACACACACACACGCACGCACGCACACACACACACACACACACACACACACACACAACACACACACAACACACAATACACAGACACACAATACACAGACACACAACACACAACACACACACACACACACGCACGCACTCATCATTGTTATTAGTAAAGATTATTAACTCTTCTGAGGCTTAAGGATACTTATCTTTCCAAGACGAAGGCAATTAGTATTTTCGAAGCTTCAAATAAAATTAGCAAATTTATATCCAATGATGCTTTTAATAACATTCGTTTGGAATAAATTCTTACTACTAACCAAATATTTATTGAAAAGAAAAAAAAAAGGTTTTTTAATAGCTTAAATAACTATGAATGAAAGGAAATAATTTCTGCAGATGGATGGAATATGTTTCTAAGAATTTTTTAAAATTATTTTTATCATTATTAAAGACAATGAAAAGCAGATAAGTAACGTTCAAGGTGAGTAAATAATAAAGTGGACTGCAGACCTCTTACAACAATTGATATCACTCAGGAAACTGTCACTTCATCGTAGCTTCACAAGGTGAATTTGTAAATGAATTGCGAAAATACACTAGGGACAGTAACCGCTATGAATTAAATATTCTGTTTTTGCTGCATTGGAGCATTTTCTGTGATGGTGTTTTTGTTATATATATATATATATATATATATATATATATATATATATATATATATATATATATATATATATATATATATATATATATATATATATATATATGCATGGATGAAGATCCTTAAAAGTTGAAGATTCTGAGGAAGAAATGATAATCAAAAGGAACGAAACTAAAAGAAATGAATCTTGAAAGTTTAGGACAGGTTTTTAAAATTATGTATGATATGTATGAATAATAATTTTTTTTAAAGAGAGGAATGTTCAACCCTTTAATCCGAAAACATTGAAGCACGATAAAGTCTTAAGTTTGATTCCAGTGTCTTGCCTTCGTTTGACTAGAATACATCACCTGTATTCTATCCATATTGATTATTAGAATCCTCAATGAACAGAAATAGTGACAATATAAGAATAGTTTCATGAAAATAAAAGTTGAAGTCAAATTTCGTCAGTAGAATTAATGCCATGAAAAGGTTTTTTTTTTTTTTTTTTTTTTGTTATCATTGTACTAACAATGGGGAAAGCGTGTGAATGTAATTTTTGAGAAACAAACAGCTATAGATACTAAAGCCGGTTAGAATTTTATGTATCTACATCTCTTCGTTTTATAATTATCGTGTTAACCCATATTTTGAACTACCAGGCAGATGAACTTCTTTCGAACAAAATTTATCCAAAATTTTATAGAAATCTGAAAACTTAGTGTAAAGTTCGTGTACCAAATTTCAGCCGCCAACCTCAAAGTGATTTTGAGTTATTTCTGTCACAGACAGATGGAAATTTCTAAAAATGTGTTTTTCGAACTAAGTAACGTCTGAAACGTAGAGATTTGTCAAAATATCGTTGTCTCGAGATTGAATGTTTTGAAGATTACTATTCTTTTCTTATAGAACAGGAGAAAATAAAAATTAGTTTATATTTCATTACAGCTTTGAAATTCATAGCTACAATTGCGTTTGAATTTAATTTGTGAAATTTATTAAAACAAAATAAAAGAATTGAACAGAAATGAAGAACGGTAACAATGAAATGAATTTTAGTTTTTGAATTTTAAAATAAAATAAAAATAAAGATTGTATCAACCTGAAGAAAATCAACCTTTCGTCTTTAAAAAACAATTAGATGAAAACTAAATCAATTTTTTTTTTGAAAATTCCTTTCTTAGTAAGCATCTACTGATCAAAATGTAATTATATGCTAAATGTGGTGCGTTCGGATAAAAAGATCTATCTTGTCGAATGTATTGAATTTTTACATCACTCACTTTCTAGAAAATTTGCCAACCTAAACATGCTGTTGTTGTTTCTTATGGCACTTGCCATGGACAAGCCCTCTGTTCGAAGACAACCGATTTAAGCCTGAGGGGGGGATGCCTCTTGTTTCTACAGTAGCGCCATCTAGAGACAAGAGAACGACTTAGCTACACACACGTCACAATCCATTTTACGGGGGCGGACTTCATTCACGCAGCTCATTCACTCATCCACAGAACGTAATTAAGACCTGAATGAGAGAACGATCACCCCTGATCCAGCACCCCAGTGGTATTACTCTCGACAAGGAGGACTTTGTGACCACGACAGATTTATACGCGTGTCAGCCACCAAGCATGCGGGGAAAATTCGGCCGGCGGGGCTCGAACTCGCAACCTAAGGGACGCTCTACCAACCAGGCTATCTCGGCCTCACTTAAACATGTTACCATGCTGAACGAAAAATCTTGAACACCCTTCAGTAGATTCAACTCCACTTTTATTTAAATTTTGTATTATTTTTTGATCCTGTTGTGCTCATAGAACATTCAGTTATTTTATTTTCTTTTCTCTGAGTTGTATTGAAAGTACGTTTTTCATCACACAACTGTTGATACAGTTTTGTGATGAAGAAACTTAGCTTATTTATTACTATACCTAAGAATTTCATGAAGCAATGTGATGTTCATGTAGAAATGAAACATATGTGTAGATTGTCCTTCCTTGAAAAAGAAACAAACTTTTAAATACATGAATGAAAGAACATGCTATTTGAGATGATTTTCAAGGTTATAGAGCAATAAACATGCCAATGAAACTCTAATAATTTCAGTGATACAATCGCTATTTTTCTGGAATTAAAGTGATGAAATATAGCTTTTTACAGCTGTTTCAGAAGAACAATGATTGAAGGAAATAATAAAAAGCAGTAAATTTTAAATTTAAGAATTTCTTATATTCATTAACATATTCTTGCATTCAGTTCTTCAATTCCTTTATTACTATTTCAGTTCAACCTTTTTGCTAATATGGCCTTCAAAATTTGAATTTCTATTTGAAATTGTGTCTTCCAATTTAACAAAAAAAAATCCTAGTTATTGGTAAACATAGATAAGAGTAATTTCATCTTGAAAGTATTCCTTGTAAAAACAAAAAGTTCAAAAGTCTGTAGAAAATTTATACTATCAATTGATATTCTTGATTTTGATATACGATTAATTGTTTCTAAATCTCCAGCAGTATTTGGACATTTTCTACTGCTTTTACAATAACATTTATATTTCAATTCCATTAAAAAATCCTTATTTATTAAAAGAAAAATGCATTTTATTTAACGCTTTATAAAACGTTATTTTATTATTTTTTAAGCATTTTATTAAACGTCATTAAAACTCATTGCATAAATGTCATAGGTTTTCTCAAATTAAAAAAAAAAAATTCTGAAACTTCTTACGGACAAATCACTTCGAGATCTTCTTTGGTAGGATTATTTCCGGCTTTTTCTATTAACTTTGCAGGATAAAGGTGTGAGCAGTCATATATGTTGGTTGCTCCACAATCATTAAAATCAGGAATATGGTCTGATGTAGCATCTAAATAAAGAAAAAATATATAATTTCAAATTTGAATAGCTTTAAATATTGGTTGTTGCAACATGTATGCTGGAATTTTAAAGATATACAGTACCTTTCAGCTTTGATCGTACATTGAAATGAAATAAAGGACCAGCTCTGACTTTTATTGGAATGATGTATAAAATAAGGAATTTGCTTTGGCCTATATTTAAATGGTACTTGAAATAAAGGAACAGCTTTGGACTGTACTGAAATGGTACATGAAATAAAGCACCAACTTTGGTCTACACTGAATTGTTACATGAATAAAGAACCAGTTTTGATGTATATTGAAATGGTGTATGAAATAAAGGACCAACTTGGATGTTTATTGAAATGGTGTATGAAATAAAGGAACAACTTGGATGTTTATTGAAATGGTGCATTAAATAAAGGACTAGATTTGGTTTATATTGAAATGGCACTTGAAATAAAGGATCATCTTTGGCCTATATTGAAATGGTACATGAAATGAAGGGCAAGCTTTTTCCTATATTGAAAAGGTACATGAAATGAAGGACAGGATTTGGCCTATATTGAAATGGTGCATGAAATAAGGGATCAGATTTGGTCTATATTGGAATGATACATGCAATAAAAGATCAGAATTGACCTATACTGAAATGGTACAAGAAATCATTTTTTTATTTGTAAAAATTTGAACTTAAATTTTTTTTATCGATAAATGTCTAAGTACCATTCATTGTATGTCTCATATGAAGACGAGGGCAAATATTTCCATTGATTATCTGGCTGAGCATCATGTATTAATTCAATGTAGGCAAAAGTGGATCCTTTATTTCATGTACCATTTCTGGCTCAGCATTTGCAGTAATTGATACAGCAAATGCTTAGTAAAAATTGATGCAAATGATTTAAACCTTATTATAATGTGATATTAAATAAATACCGTTTTTAGTAATAAGATGATCGATTAGAAACTTCTGAATTTTGTTCTGCCCTTTGTATATTTTTAAATTTTCTTAATTTGCCTTTTGATATTTTTTTAATATTTTTATTAAAAATTAACATTAAATGCATGTTGAATCAAGTAATGAAATTTTACTTCTAAAATATCTGAATTTGTGATTTTAGTTATTAATATAAATTGATTCTTTTATTTGAATCATTACTAGTTTGCCTCATAAGTACTTTGCATTCAATAATAAAAATTAATTTATATTGCATAGAAAAAAAAAGCATTATCTTCGAATATAGGTCACAACTTTTTTTTACACACACGGATACAAATTGCTGAATACCATAGCATAATTTTCTGAACCTCATCTTTTTATCATAGTTCTAAGTAATTATTTAAGAGTGTTCATAACTTTTTCGTTTTGCATTAGTTAATGTAGGAAAATTCTACTGTACTCATAATTTATTTTTCAAAATTTGGAGATCTTTTGGACTAAATTATAATCTGCTAAGGATATTTATAGTAGAAATACTCTAAAGCTACTGGATATGACTGTTTTTAACAAATGACATTTGAGTTAAAAAAAACAAACAATTAATTTTAAATACTTAAACATAGTATACTTTACATCGGATATTCCTGAATAGGCATGTTTTAGACGACATAAGCATGAAATAAGTAATTTATATTTTTTTAATATTATTGGAATTACTTTCATTTATATAAATTGAACAGAATAATAAATATAAATAAATTTATTTGAAAGAAAACACATTTCAGTACACTAAACCACGATATATATTTATGTGTAAAGGCAAAAACCTGTGAAAACATTGGGACATTAATATAAATTCTGCAAATAGGTTGTATTTTAATAACCTTCCTAATAATTTATAATTTTTAATAAATATTAAATAATTTCTTTATTATGATATTCATCGTGATCTAATTCTCTACTCGTATTATTATCTATACTCATGCTTTGAAGATTTCATTTGATATATATATATATATATATATATATATATATATATATATATATATATATATATATATATATATATATATATATATATATATATATATTACTCTTTTGTACGGCAATAAAAACATATTTTTGTTAACTTTATTCTACCTTTTTAGTTTTATATACATTAGTATTTCAATCATTTTTATCGTTGGTTATGATTTTTATTGGATCTTGTAATTATTTTTTTCCCTGAAATTCAGTTCCAATTTTTCTATATTTTAATTTAGATTCAAGAATAAATTATACATTAAGAGGCTTAGCTGGAAAATTTTTTGATATAATTAAAATATTTTATTTGGGTTTATATGTCACAAACATAAAAATGTCAGAATTCTGCTACACGAAAATAGGAGAGAATATTGCAATATTCCATTTTTACAAACATTATAGAAATACAGTTAAATAACACTTTGTAATACGTTAACGTTTATATTAATGAATAAAATTATAATCCATTTTTTTAAAACATGCGCCTTGGCAGAGAGAAAGAAAGTGCTTTCCGTTCATTTTAAATAAAAGAAAAATGTGTACAAATAAACATGAGTCTCATCGATATTTTTTTTATCTTTCCATATTAGTAATAAATTTGCCCGTGTCATATAAAGGAGGATAAAAGTATCTTCAAGGTGATTATAGAAATGCAAGATTCAATCTTAAAGGGATCTGTTTCTCTATCGGTCATTGAAGCGAATATTTTTCGAAAACATTATTTATTCTAACTTCTACAATGATGACGTATAACTATTAAGCTCTTTTCTACAAATTTAGGATTGAATTGACATCTTTATATTTTTTTAAGATGTAATTTTATAGTTGAATATTCATTTATTTTCTAAACGACTACAGGTTTGAAATTTTGTGCAGGCAATTATTCCTTATGATAATACAATGTCTTAGTAATTTCGAAACTTATACCACAAATGATTGAATAATTTTTAATTAAATTTTGATACCTTATTAAAGGCTCCCAAATAATTACGAATTTGAGGGAAAAACTAAGATTTTATAATTATTTTCACATAAAGTTGGAATACATATAGTCAATTAAAAATTTAAAGATACAAAGAAAATTAAAAATAATTTTTAAAAATTTACTTTTAGTTTGGGAAAGATTATTTAATAACAAAAATCTGGTGGCCGAAACAAAATTCTTATTACACATGACAGTCTGGATGTAGTAATAATGAAATAAAACCATAATGAATATCACCAGAAAAAAATCCTTAATGTCCATTTACAATAAAAATATTTTATGAATGCAATAAAAATCCTAATTTGCTTACAATCATTTTATAAGTTTCTACATTAATTTTGTTTAATAACATTAAAATAACATTTTTTTTTTACTTTTGAGCACACTAATGAAAGATTATTTATATTAAATTCCTTTATTTACTAGATTATTTTTTAATTAAAAGTAATAAATGATTTTCTTAATTTGCATCTGAAATAGAAGGAAATGAAGCCATAAAATCACAACCATAATAAATAAAGAAATGTAGATAAATTTACAATCTCAAAATGGAGTTTGAAATTACTTTTTTGTATATGAAAAGTCTAAAGGCTAAATAATTGTATGATATCGAGAAATGGTTGATTGCCTTATTGCAGACGAACATTTATTGCATGTTACAGCAAATTTATAGGCGCTGCATTTTATAAGAAATTCAGAAAAAATATTCTGATATGAAATATATGGTTTTCGGAAGTAGAATTCTAAATAAACCAAAAAAATATTTTAAAGCAATTAACCAATTAAAAGTTAATTACAAAAATTAACTTGCTAATTCATCATCTAATGGGAATACAATAAGAAAAAAATCTTACCTTTTAGGAAAATGAAAATCATTAAGAAAAAGAAATATGAATTAAATATTTCTGAAAGCATTCTAAGTAGAATAACAGAATAATCTTGGAGTAAAGGATTAAACTGGTAGAAAAACGGAAAGTGTGCGATGGCGTATTTTTGAAAGAATATAAATGACTTCAGAATGTACCAAGCGACCAGTTATATTTGTGTTAGGAGGAAAATGATTATGAAATTTCTTGATAAATTTTGACTTTTCTACCAGGTAAATCTTGAGAAATTCTCCTTTTGTTTTAACGAAAACAATATAGCTGCAATTCATTTCTTCTAAAATGTCAAAAAATATTTTTGTTTAAAAATCAATCAATCTAAGAATAAAAATCGCTTGAAATTCGATTAGAAAGATGAATTCCGTTTATTTAATAAATCTTCGTGTCATGAATGGATCATAAAATAGCATTTTCACGAGTTTTATTTTCATTTTACAAGTTTAAATTTTGATATTAATTGATATAGCAAAATTCTTAATTCATAGTATAGTTATTGAAGAAAATTTTATATGGTGTGACTTTTATTTGATTTTTTAGTATGGTCAATAAATTGATTGCAAAAATATTATGAATTTGATAACTAATACTAAGATGTACCTACACACTTGAAACTTCGAAAATCGTTCAAAATATCGAATATGTTTTTTTATGGCTTCAAAATATGTTCTCTGATTCCTTAGCTTTCAAACGATACTAAGATTTTGTCAATATTCGGAATATTTCTCGAGTTATAACTATTTTTCTTGAGGTACTTTACTAAAAACTCTAGTTTCGGTGTTTTTTATATTCATTTTATGAAGAATTATATTTTTCCACTATGTTGCTTACTTCAAACAATCATAACTCAACAAGAAATGAACCAAATACAATTATTTAAATATCAAAAGAATCTGTATGAAACAGTGGATGTTTTGTGCCTCAATCAAAGTTATATTTATAGAAATAAATTTTTAATAGCTATTTAAAAGCTAAAATTACATAAAAAATCTCGCTTTTTCTATTCATCGTTGATAGAAAAAATCTATATATTTTTATAACTTGATTGAGACATACAACATAAAGACTAATATTAGGCATAATTTCCAACTAGAATTGCGTGTCTGTACGAATTAGTATTTAAGATATGCTTCAAAAAATAAGCTAATTAGCTCATTAAATATTATTTAATTAATTAATAATAAGTGTAGTATGGTTTTTTTCTCACTGAAATGAGTTTAAGCATATATTAATAACCTACTGTGAAAAAACTGGATTTTTAAAGTCAAATTTTTTTAAAAAATTTTCTAGTGTGTATATACACCTTAATAAAAAATAAAATCAATTCAATTCGTTCATTAATAATTTTTAGATATACTATTTATTATTCCTCATGTACGTTTTAAAAATTTTGATTTTTACAATAAAGTAAAAACATTAAAAATTCAAAATATCATATAAATAATAGAGAATGTTCATAATAATATCTGTAACATACGATAAACGATAAAGATAAAAATATTCATAAAAAATTGAATCTATATATTAATCAATATTGGTAAATACTTCCAGGTTAAAATAGACTAAATAATTTTAAATCATTAGTAATATTTAATTATCCGACTTCAGCGAACTGTAGTTACCAATCATAAAATCAACATTAGCAGCATCAACCAACCTTGATGGCTTACATCTTATTAAACCAATTCCACAGTAAACATAGACGGCGAATAAACAAGGAATGGCTTGTCGAGACCGACATGTTAGCCACTGGGCTCACGAATTATACTAAATAGTGTTATTTTCTTAAAATATGTTCTATATTATAATGCCCCAAAGTGAAGTACTTAAACTTATTTGAAAAAATCATAATAAGTAAAAATCAATCATAAAAAAATTTGTTTCTCCACATTTTTCTCACTTTTTAAGGTCTTTGTGCGAATAGAAGAATCAATGCATAATTTTCCTTTGCTAAACACAGGCACACGCAAATTGTGGGGTATATTAGAATTCTTTACTCGAAAGATCAATCTTTTTTTTAAAATTTTATTTCCGATACTAATATATGCCTCTACAAATTTTATTTGAAATACTGGGTGGCTTGAAAGTCAATTAAAATGTTTTTCTGAAATAGTTAGTCTCAAATAAAATAGCCCCATCCATACAAATTTACGCTAAAAAAACTTATACTAACCAAAAGCAGTCTCATCAAAAATGTTTTGGCCTGCTCTCTAATACAGCTGATAGTACCTGTTCCCTCGCATAAAATAGATGACTTTGGCCAGGCGAAAACGCAACGAGTGTTCCAAATTTTATTTTCTGAGTCATGTACAAGACAGTTTTATGTTCCGTATTATATTGAGGAAAATCAAAAATATATTTTGTAAGTCTTTTTTTCCTACCGATTTAAACCAAACTTTGAGGCAGGACTACAATTAGTAATAAGATGACGTGTTCAAATTCCATTATTTTAAGTTGCTACAGTTATAAGTAATCACTTTTAAATGCATGCGAAGATGCAGATAGGTGGTCCATTCTTTTACAGATATTTGGTTTAAAACTTCATTGGAATCGAAACTTTTGATGCTAAAACTATAAAACAAATTTTGCCCATTTAGATCTTTATGTTTTATGATTTTCTTATTCACTTTTATTCCTTTAAGGATTCTATGAAAGAATTTCTTTCAAAATTTAATAGAAATTCGCAAATGTGGTGGAAGATATACGTGCCTTGAAACGTTTTATCGTATTCACAAACTGACAGTCATAATTCCAAGAATGTGTTGTTTTTTTAATTTAGGGAGGTATAAAAAATCGAAATTCGAATTTTTCTAATTCCAATTTTTTTATTCCAATATTTCCAATATTTTGAAAGATTGACTCCTTGAATGCCTCCTATTGTAGAAAGTAAAAATCAGTATTTTTATAAATTTTATTGAACATTATCTCTGTATTATAACATTTTGTAACTATTTTCATCTCTTTTTTTCATGCTGGAAACTTCTAAGGCACATATTACATTTGAAAATTACCCCTGAACATAATAGCTAGAGTAATATTGATGGAACTGTTGTGACGTTTTAATGGGAAGTTGTTGAAAGGTTAAAAATCTTCTCCAAGTTGGTATATTGTCTTCTCAGTTAAAATTGTCGGTAGCAGTGGAACAATATAATTTTCATTTTTTCAGAACTTCTTTGCTATAGAAGACAGAAAGATAATTTGATCATTATAAATAACAAATTTTGAACCAAATTTCGATAAATAAAATCCTTTAAAATTCAGATTTGATTAGTGACTTTAGACTACGAAATTATATTATTTTTTACTTTCTCGTAAAAGCAGTGTAATAAAAGTATTGTAATCGTGAAAAGATTCGAACTGGAGATTTTAACGAACCTCCACGTTTTAGACTTCCATGAATTAATGGTGAATTTGGTATGAGCGGGGATAGAACCTGGGACCTTGTGGTTCGCAGTCCAGTAACATGACCATGATACAAAAGCAATAAGCTATTCATCACAAATTCAAAAAACACATCTTTTGAAAATGTTCGTCTGTCTGTCTGTGACAAAGAAAATTCAAAAATGCTTTTGATAGACGGATGAAATAAGGTATATGATATTTATACCGAATTTGCAGATTGCTATAAAATTTTGAGTAAAATCTATTCAAAGATACCTCGTCTGTCCGTATGTTTGAATATAAGCTAACATGATAGCCACAAAATATGGAGAATAGTTAGAAAAAATTCGGTGAACAGGCTTAGCATCTATAGCGTAGACACTTGTCAAATTCTGAGCCAAATTCAACAATGGGTTGATTGTCTGTCGGTCTGTACTTCCAGAAACATGTAAACATGATAATTCAAAACCGCGTGACTTCAATAAATCAAATCTGGTACGGAAATTTGTGACTACATATGCCGTTTTGTATCAAATTTTTATTTCAATCTGCTGAGAAAATGTGTTTAAAGCAGTAAATCGATTTTCGGATACTATTAACCGCATGCCAGAAATTAACCGCCAAATAATTTGCCAAAGATGACACGATAAATTCAGTAAAAATACTAAATTCACGCCAAAAAGTATTTCGTAGCTATTGTATGTAAATGTTATGCACGGCGTTCTGTGATATGGTAAGTTTATCAGAGAATATTCGAGAAAGTTTGGGGCACTCCAGCTGCTTAACCTAAGCATGTGATATCTTATTGGGAATCTTCCATCAGTATGTAATTTTTAATTGTCTTTTATCCTTTTAGATTTAGATCTAACATCTATGAAATCTTAGGATTAAATGGTAAAGGTGAGGCATGGTATTTTCCTTCATTTTCAACTCCGAAAAACGAAATTTATATTCTCCCTTCTATGAAGCGGCATGTTTTGTATGATATTGCAGAGTATTTGTATTTGTGTATACTTATAATTAGCCCTTAACTGGGGAGGTGAAACTTTAGGACTTAACTGGGGAGGTTCGGTCTACGAGACCGCATTTCATTTACACTGAAATTAAATTTTCTAATGAATGTATTAGTATGAAAAACTACCAATATATCTTGCAGATATTTTTCTTGATATATAGATATGTCTTAGAAATTTTTCAAAATATATTATGATTGAAAAACGTAAATGCGTTGGAACATACATTTTATTCTCAAATGACATGTTACAATAAATAATATTCTTGAAAAGGCATATTACTTTTTAAGTCATATTTCATTTTACCATATTTGAAGGTATATAGAAGACAATATAATGTAAAATTCCACATTTATATGAAAAATAAAAAAAATTGACAATGGGTAAAATTGGCCCTTTTTTTATCGGCTTGTGTGACTTTTATAGCATGGTTTTCTAGGGCATTTTAAACATTCAGGTAAAGAACTAGTATAAAAATCACCTTATAAATTCTGTATATATATCTCTTCGTATATTAATATATTTTATAAATTTTTCAAAATACATTATCACTAGAAAAATTAATTATGTTTGAACATACATATCAGAATCAGTTAAATGCGAACTTTTATCGAAAAACACTTTTGTATAATTATCCTTATCACTAAAATCACTTTATGCTTCATTTAAAAGTGTCTGGAGCACTTCTTCATAATAGGATCAGTAAACTGGATGATATTTCGGGCACAAATTTTAGCGTCATCTGCTAAGCCTTGTTTATCACTGGACGCTAACAGGTCTTAGAGACCGCGCTCGAAGAAATAACTGAAATATTTTTAAAAACCTCTGCTGAAATCAGTTGAAAAATTGCACGTGTATTGAAGGTCACAAAACAGGAAGCTACAAGGTCAATCCATTTAATTGAGCTAAAAATAGAATAGGCGTGACAGAAAATCCATCGCTAGCGGTCTCACAGACTGCACGTCCCCAGTTAAGGGTTAAAAAAATAAGCGTGTTCTCTTACCTTTGAAGTACATTGAACTATGATGAAGTAGATAAATTGCCACTTTGATTTCTCCTTCAGTTTTGATATATTCCTTTACCATAACAAAAAGTTATAATTAGACTGGGTTTGAAGAAAACCGACCATCAGCGCATCGATTTATTATATACCAAGTCATTCCACCTGGAAAGAAAAAAAAATACTAAGCTACAGAAATAGAAATTTTCTGATAAACGTATTGAACAAAAATTTATTCAATAGGATGCTTACATATATATAACGTTATTGTTTAAAATATGTATTGTTATTTTCCTGCGCAGCTTGTCTTACAGTATGGAAAATTGATTTTTTTAAAATTTTAACGGGTACTGGATGGCTTCTAGATCAGTGACTGGCAATTTTGACAAAAAAATTGGCAATAAAAATAAAAGTTCCAGAAAATTCAAGAATTTTGGCAGTATATCTATTACGGTTCGAAATTCTTAAAACATTTACTGAATATTCGGTATCTTTTAACGGAGACTACAGAAAAGGGAGACAATTAAGGTGATTTAGTCCGATGAATTTTCTTTTTGGAATCCCGATTGCTAAGTTTGTTGCTCTCTGGTCATATGCACTGATTGTTGCTTTTTCATTATTTATTTAAAGAACCGGTTTGAATGTGTGTTGTTAATATTAGCAACTGTTATTTTGTGAATGCTATTTCTACAATTTCTACAAGAGCTTTTCGTGCTTTTATTTTGACATAAAATGTTGCTACCCATTCATGGATTGTTGGATATCTTATCACACACTAACTGAATGGATTTCCGTTAATAAATAATACTAGGTGGAACAAAATGCCATGTCACTCTTAACCCTTAACTGGGGAGGTGAAATTTTAGGACTTAACTGGGGAGGTGCGGTCTACGAGACCGCATTTCATTTGCACTCAAATCAAATTTTCTAATAATTGTATTAGTATGAAAAACTGCCAATATATTTTTCAGATATTTTTCTTGATATATAGATATGTTTTAGAAATTTTCCAAAATATATTATCATTGAAAAAAGCAAATGCGTTGGAACATACATTTTCTTCTCAAATGACATGTCACAATAAATAATATTCTTGAAAAAGCATATTACTTTTTACTTTTTAAATCATATTAATTTTTACAGTATATGAAGGTATATAGAAGACATTATAATGTAAAATTCAACAATTATATGAAAAATTAAAAAAATGACAATGGGTAAAATTGGTCCTTTTTTGATCGGTTTGCGTGACTTTCATAGCACGGTTTTCTAGGGCATTTTAAATATACCTGTTAAGAACTAGTATAAAAATCAACCTATAAATTCTGTATATATATCTCTTGGTGTATTAATATATTTTATAAATTTTTCAAAATACATTATCACTTGAAAAAATTAATTGTTTGAACATACATATCAAAATCAGTTGAATACGAACTTTCGTCGAAAAACTCTTCTGTACAATTATCCTTATCACTAAAATCCCTTTCTGCTTCATTTAAAAGTGTCTGGAGCACTGCTTCATAACAGGATTAGTAAACATTATGATATTTCGGGACCCAAATTTTAGTGCCATCTGCTAAGTCTTGTTTATCACTGCAACACTAACAGGGAGATGCGATCTTAGAGACCGCGCTCGAAGAAATAACTGAATTATTTTAAAAAGCATCTGCTGAAATCGGTTGAAAAAGTGCACGTGTATTCAAGGTCATAAAACAAGAAGCTACAGGGTCAATCCATTCAATTGAGGTAAAATAGAATAGGATTGACAGAAAATCCATCGCTAGAGGTCTCACAGACCACACGTCCCCAGTTAAGGGTTAAGAAAACAAGTAATTTCTTGACACGGATCATAGGATCCTAATTATATTTTAAAAAATACGACTGCGACAATTGATTCTTCCTCTCAGTTATTTAAAAAAAATTCATATTCCAAGAAAGATCTTATTTATACCACTAATATAATAGAATACAGATTAAAAATAGCGTGATTTGTATGAATAACAGTACAAAATATAAAGCATTAAATCATTTGAGTATTCTTCGTCTACATGTATATATCTGTCTTTCAAGGTTTAAATGCTAAATAGTGAGAATTAAAATTAGAATTGAATTTATATATAAATTATCCTGGAGTCTTAAAATTAAATTAATGAAACATTTTTCCTAAGTCGAAATTGTACTCTAAACAGATGACAAAATTGTAAAGTCTTCGTTAAATGTGACCATTATATAATATTATTAGGCATATATTCGACATGACTATCTCTCAGATTGCATGCTTTTTCCTATATAAAAATTTTTAATTTCTGATTTTTATAGCTCAATTAATAAAACATATTTATTTTCGCATTAGCCATTTCTAAAACATTGTAACAAAACTCTCACAGATTTATTTTAAACTAGCCGCCTTTGGCGACCAGCCGGTTTGCCAATCTTAATGTTCGTTAAAATTTTAATAATTAAATATTTTATGCAATTCCTACTTTAATAGCTTCTTCATCAAAATATTTTAAAACTTCAAATTTTGATTGTCATATAATTCATTCATAATATTATAAAGGTCTTCAGTCATAACGTAATATGTATCTCTCTAATTTTCTGTTATCTCTCGTAGAATTTATGCTTTAAAAAATTAAAGTGGAAAAAATTAATCTTCAATTAATATAATAATATTTTTTACTGAAACAAAGCATTTTTTTTATAATCTGATTACTGAAAATAGAGTCACTCAGCGTTTAAACTTTATGGACACAAAGAATTCTTTTTTAATTTATGTAATATCTCAAGAATTTGTCAACAAAATTTTCTTAGATTCATTATGTGCAGATCGATTAATTAACAATGTTTAATTTTAAATGCATCAAACACTAAGAAAATAAAACGAATCGTTTAAAATAATCGGTCGAAAACAGGTTTAATAAAACTACTTAAAAAAAGATGTACTTAAAACTATAAGCATATACAAAAATATATATATAACTAACATAAATACATTTAATTACAAAAGCATACAACGAACCTAAAAATAATTTAAATCCAGTGCGCATCCGTTGATAATAATTGTCAACACAATGCGGAATTCAGAACACAATGCGCATGCGAGAATTTTCAACGCCAGTTACGTATTGCAAATACGTGATTTTTTCTACGCCAGTTGGGGTAACGCTAAGCGGATTAGAAATTTTTAATTTCCTTTATTCTGTTTTATTTTAATTCAAAAGTACTTCAGAATGAATCTGAAAGATCGATTCATTAACAATGTTTAATTTTAAATGAATCAAACATTAAGAAAATAAACAGAATCGTTTGAAATAATCCGCCGAAAAATGTTAACCCTAGCCTCATTACTGTTGGGAGAAAAAAAAATGCAGCCTTACTCATTTGGCGGTGGGGAAAATGGAAGATTTTTTTGGCGGAAAAGTTGGCGGTGGGGAAAATAGAAGATTTTTTTGGCGAGAAAGTTAGTTTTTAATTAATAATTAAAATTGTAATTAAAAATTCGAAAAAAGGAACCCCAGTTGCACATTCCCAACCTCCAAGGTATACATGTACCAAATTTGGTAGCTGTAGGTCAAACGGTCTGGCCTGTAGAGCGCCAACACACACACACACACATTGAGCTTTATTATAAGTATATAGATAATTTTTGCAAAGAACTTCAAAGCTACGTGAAACTAAAAAATATATTCGGATTAGTAACTCCGTATTTTGACTATTTGTTAATATCATATCAATATCAATACCAAATCAATTTAACAAAGGTAAATTAAATTAAAGAAAGTCAAATAAAGGAGATTTATTCTTCAAAGGAAATAAATCCATTTTATATTAAATGATAACAAATGAATTCAATTTAAAACATATAAAAAAAATTAAAAATAATTAATTAACAAAATTAAACATTCCACTAGGATTGCAATGGTCTAATCGATCGAAAATAAGAATTCCCTATTTTTGAAGACAGATAATTTAAGCTTACACCAAAGAGCCCTAACTCGCCCGTAAAGCCCCGTTTCTACAGAAACCCGACTCAGGCGCTTTGGGATGTTTAGATGAAATTAAGGGGTAAAAGGTAAATCGCGACGAGCGCACCACATATTCGCTGGGCTTATTTTTGATCACGACTTTTCGCTAGCTAAAAAGATATCTGAAAGCATTCCAAGTTATTATCAACAGATTTCAAAGATAATCACAAAATATGCTCAATCTATTTAAAATATATTTCAGTTCCTTACCTAAAAGAATAAACAAAACTAGCGCCAGAACCCACACATTGAAAGCCATATCAATTTAACAATAAACATAAATGGAAATATAGAGAAACTGTTTAGATGAAATCAACGGAACTGATGTTATCTTGTTTAGAATCAAGATAAACGAAACAGGAACTTATGGTGGAAATCGAAGAGTACTTTCACTCAATGAATTTTAAATACGAACATTTTCTTCTGAGTAGATAGATTCTTATAGGGATAATTCTATCATCTTAGATACATTCTTATAGGAAGAATACCTACTGCGCGTTTCTTATTACATGATTTCTAGAAAAAATTTTTTTATTTCTTTACCGATCATGATCCTTAGAATCCAAAGCCACTCTTCGTCCAATCGTTTGCTTCTCCGTTACACACATTATCTTGTGAACAGGATATAGGGTAGCTGGAGTAATTTTGTTTGGACTTTAATTAGCTTGGAATAAGTTGTTAGAAACTGAAAAATCTCGAAAGAGTTCGTAAATGACCCATCTAGCTCAAAGGGGAGTGGAAATGGTGGTGAAATTTTCATTTCGCTTTAACTTTCTTAATATTGAAGATAGAAAAATAAATCTAATAAGCCAAATTAGGACTTCATTAAAACAGACGTCTTTTGCATTTATAGTTTTATGATGACTACAATATCTTAGACGTTAGGGTTTAAAAAGTGATTTTAAAGCCCTAATTTTTAGTGTTTCTGACATCAATTATCTATGCTGCCCGATAGTTATTATAGATGTAAAGGAAAGATCTACCTTTGCCTTCCAGCTTGCCGAGAGGATATTTTTTTGTACATAGAATTATAACAAATTAAAACGAAAAAGCAAAATATTCTAAATAAAAACATTTCATTAAAACTTTTTCATACCTGATTTATATTTGCACTCAAATCATAATATCACGAAGAATATAAACTTCAAACTCTTTATCTAAATTTTGAAACATTCTATTTTTTTAATTTTTATTTTGATTATTTGAAATAATAACGCATTTTAAAATGGTAGCTAACGACTGCATGTAAAAAATCTTTTTCCTTTGATTTTACATTGTGCCTTTAAATTTTATCATTAGATGATATATTACATTAATCATATATTAGATGATATATTACAAGAAATGCAACACTTTTATTTCCTTCAAGCACAATAGACTTGATCATGATTGATTAAAATATTTACTTTTAGCAAACTTGTCAAATTTCAAGAATTTCGCATTTACCCGGTCTGTTAAAAATCGTTGTTTAAAAATGAAAATCATAGATTTCATTTTTATTGTATTGTTTTAATATAAGTCTATTAATTAATTTCATTATATTAACATTTATTTATTCAGACCAATTTGAAAAAAATATTTGACAGACAATTTAATATTAATTTGGTCAATTTATGAAATTTTTGAAATGAAGTGAAATAAATGCTTGCGTGTGCATTCTGCCTTCGCACATTCTAGTTCGCCTACTTTCTAGGACACGTAATTAATACCAAACTTTTTGAATTTAATTTCGTCGAATATAGAAAAGAATTAAACATTCCCCCCTATATCACTAAACCGACATTCGATAATCTATATTTTTGATGAAAAGATCACATAATAAATTAATACATCTAACATTATATGGTTTTCAGGTTCCATGTTTAAATGTACAAGAATTAACTGATAGACAAACAGGAAACTTTTGGATGGATTTGTTTCCCAGAATTTACTGAATTTTTACAAACTTATCAACTGAACGCAATAAATTTAAATTTCATTGTGTTTTTTATTTTTTCACGCGCTCACTGAAAGTAGAGAGATACTCTTTCCCTCGATAGTTGCCATCTAAAATTTGTTTGAAATTAGCAGTTGTGATGTAAAGATACCAAATTTCATCTTGCTAGATTTTTTTAAAATTTTTCCGAGTCTCCTCACTGATAAACTTTTTTGTTTAGAATCAAAGACATCTAAAATGTGAGGATTCGTTACAATCTAAAAGCTACATTTTTTTGATGATTTTAAATACTTATTTTCCTATTCTTTGTGCCTGAGATAATGAAAAGTATCAGCATGGTTAGGCCCTTAAATCTCTGTAACTTCTTCCTATATATAAATTGCATCTAAGAAATTGCTTCAATTTACATTTTAAGTGCAAATAATAAATAATTATTTCCTACCCAAATGACACACCAATGGTACATTACTTCTGTTTATCCTTTTGCTACTAGCTACCTCTAAGTGCTCAAGCACTGAGATTGTTCACTCATTTAATTCAAACATGGTTTCCTCTACTTTGAATTGAATCCAGCAATGTGTGCAAATATTTTTCATCTCAAAGGTAAAAGATTTGCTATTAAAAATTATTTTAATTCAACATTAAACCTTAATGTTCAAACCAGTCAGAATTAAAGAGGAGTGGAACTTTGGGTATCTAGTCCTTTCCGATTAATACCATTCGGATTATGTATTTAGTACCTATTTTTCTTGACTGCCTGGGTCCAATCTATGCTATAGAATTAGAATTCTTTTTTCAAAATTATAAATCATTTTCCTTTTCTATTACATTTAATTTTGAATTCTTATCAGTTCCTATACATGAATTGACATACATCTCATCTACAAATTTCTTCCAAAAAATCACATAGATCTACAATGCAAATGATAACACTATGACAGAATTTTAATATGTTGATGGACAGTATGCCCTCAGGCTTCTTCATGGAAATGATATGATAGAACGCCTTAAGACGTAAATGACTTATTCCGTTTTGTCATAACACATAATTTTATAATTATGCGTTGTGACGCTACGCCTATAGACAATGTATTGATTTTAGTAGTGTCTCAGCAAGGTTGTACTGCCATCAACGTGTTAACTTGCATGGTTATTGTGTAATTCCTTTCGCCATTGCCTGACAGGATGTAATACTGATGGGCAATGGGCTACTTTGAACATACCATCATCCTGGAGTCGTGGGAGATGCCCGATGTCTTCAAGAAACAGTCGAGTATGAAGAGTTAACAGACGATAATCAAGTGTAATATATACAGCGACCGTCTATATCATTCTTACTGATACTGAGCCACTCCGTGGTGACTGAGTGGACGACTTTGAGAATTATTGCTTTTATTTTTAACACAATAATTTATTTGATAGTGAAGATTGTTGCATGGGTGAAATGACTTGAAGACACAGGTTGTCTTTTATGGGGCTTATTGGTAACATCAACAACAGAAGGGATCATACACCATAGTGTAGCAGACCTAGACAACTACACATAAAATTTCTCGGGAGAGAGCCGAGATCACAGACCCCTAGTACACGAATCAAGTTCGCTTCTACTGGCAAAAAAAGTATACTAACATCAACAATGAGACTACGTGGTATTTACATGATTTACATCTAGCTCCGCCCAAGAAGACCACGTGGTTAACTGAATTCTTAACAGACTATGCATTCTACGAACTGCTGATCACCGTCATGTTGGAATGTTCTACAGCAGGATTAATCTATGTTTTAAATTCAAAGGACTGAATTGATTTTCCTGAGTGGAGAATGAACGAAAAAGTATACATCTATAATTCATCAGACAATGTATTATAATTCCTACTTAAATATTATGTAGTATTTACTGCAAGTATAGTATATATTTATTTCATTTGATGCTTGCATTTCAAATGAAACTAAGTGGTGGTTTACGAAATTTATGACCTTTGCTAATTTTTGTCACTTGTTCCCTTATTTTAAACTTGTGACCAGCTATCTATCTACTTCCTATATTCTATTTCATTGGTTACTAAGGTATAATGCGGGCTCATCGCAGGCAATATCCATTCCTATGTATGATTAATGAGAAATGAAATCAAGTATACACAATCTAACTCCACTTCATGTCTTTGATACTATAACCTTTACGATTATTAAAAGATGTAGGAGAAGAAATGCCGAAAGACACCGGTATTGTGAACATGTAGTGGAAGAGACACCGAAAAATGAAACCTGTTATAGTCTTCTGATCTGCTGTTTAATGCGAAAAGGGGGGACATAGTGAATTTGTATCGAGTTTCCAAAAGCAATGGGTAATAAGCAGTACCAGTTAAAAAGTTACTGTAGTATTGATCTTAGGTAATGACTTAAATTCTCAACACATCTCTAATGAAAAACAGCATATAAAGCCATACCAATAATAGTTCACGACATTATATATATATATATATATATATATATATATATATATATATATATATATATATATATGCAAATGAGATATATTAAAAAGAAGAAAGATACACAATTTCTAGATTATGAACAAATATTGCCAAACACAAATGCACTTGAAAACTCAAACATATTGTCACGTAGGTACTTTGAGTATGGAACTCAATGACAGACACAAGAAGTAGAGCTAAACCAATTTATTAACTCAACTCAGAACACAGTGACTGACAGATCTTCTGCTTTTATACTAGCAGGGAAAGTTCCAGAATACTTTTCTGGAGACAGTAAGAAAAGTCCAGAACACTTATCTGGTAAACTAAAGAAAGGTCCAGAATCTTATGGAACATGAAATAAAGGAAAACATAAAATAAAGGAGTTAGATATTTACACCGACTGTAAATCGTATTTTCTCTAGCGGGATTCGAACTTGCGATATCTTGATTAAGAGACCAGTGCTATGACCATTCGGCCATGGAGAGTCGACTACCTATTTTCAATGCGGCAATATGTTCAGCAAAAAGAGTGATTTGGAAGCAAAAAATACTAACAGAAAACGTTAAAAATATTTGTAATGAGAATTTTAAAAAATTGGTTTGAATCTCTTTACATAATTACAAGCCTTTTTGGCGTTCGGAAACCCAATAGTATTTGTAGCTTACCCTCATAACTCTGGATTGTTGAAGCAGTAAATTTTTTTGAATTGTTCGAAATCTAAAAATAACTTTTGCATGTTCTAGATAATTTATTTCTCATGGATATATTGAAGAAGAAATTTGGTGATTAAACTATACAAATCTTTGATTTATATAGATAAGTTATTAACGAAGCAGTAAATCAATGATATTAAAGGAAAGAATACAATTAATGATTTGCTAATCAAGTATATGTAAAAAAATTACGTCACATGAAGTTTTATTTATCAAAGAATAGAATTTATGAAATAGATAATTAAAATACAATGCGATTTCATTTATCAAGTAATCTTTGAGTCCTCTCATTCAGTGATTTCTTCTTTGAGGACATCGAGGACTTTATTAATCTGTCTTCTGAGATTCTCAGCAATTTGTATTGAAGGCAAGAAATCGGTGTAAATTTCGTTTTTGTATTCCAAATTGTGAAGACAGTATTTGATCCAGTCTGTAGAATCCTTGAGTTTCTCTACTTGGACGAAGGTTTCAGCGGCTTCGTCACCACAGGATGCTTGAACTTCTGCTGCTACACAACCCAGAACGTAAGGCATTTGCCTATAATACAATAAATATAATATTAGTTTTAATTCATATAAATTCCCTTTACAATAAATCTTTACTGAATGGAGTAGATGGTTTAGATCTTTAATACATTTGGTGCTGTAATAAATCGTGTTTAGCAAAATTAACATATAATGGAAACTATTGGGAATAGTATACATTCTGAGAAAGGTATTATTTTCCTCATAAAATTGTGAATTTATCCACCCCCTCGTAAAATTGTGAATTTAGAATAATGCATGAATGTTACAAGTGCTCAAATATTCATTTTAACACAAGAGTTATTTGCTGCGTAGTATAATAAAGAACTCCGACACATTGCATAAGACATTGTAATATTGCCGCATTGTAATATTGCCGCATTGTAAAAAGGCAGCCGACTCTGCATGGCCGAATGGTCATAGCACTGATCCTTAGTTCGAATCCCGCTAGAGAAAATGCGATTCACAGTCAGGGTAAATATTTAGTTCCTTGATTTTATGTTTTCCTTTATTTCATGTTCCAGAAGATTCTGGACATTTCTTTAGTTTACCAGACAAGTGTTCTGGACTTTTCTGACTGTCTCCAGAAAAGTATTCTGGAACTTTCCCTGCTAGTGTAAAAAGCAGAAGATCTGTCAGTCACTGTGTTCTCAGTTCAGAGTTGAGTTAATAAATTGGTTTAGCTCTACTTCTTGTGTGTGTCATTGAGTTCCACACTAAAGAACCTATTAGATATATGCCATTATATAAACAAACTGTATGTCATTGATGAAATACTGATCTCTGGCTACATCTAGCATTTTTATTGAATTATGTAATTTTATTGAATCATGATTTCTGACGATTAATTGCGATTGATGTTATGAGTGAATCGTTACAAAGAGTTGAAATCTTGATAAAAACGTGACTCTCGTATGTATTACATATTTTTTTCTACGATAATAAATTCTTTGTGTTGTGTCGTATTATTTTTTATGTCTTTATTCTTATTTATGACTGCACTTACCTGGGTAATTATGATTTTTAAATATATTTCCCTTATCTCTGCACTGAGTCTATATGTAAAATTCCAAGACGTTTTGTAGGAAATTACTAGTATATAGACTAAGAGGCAAACTCAATGGTGCTTTATTAAGTAAGCATAATATCACTTACATGCATGGCCTTCGGAACATAACTTCAGGGTCGCTGGTCTCTTTAGATAGAACATACTGTTCATAAACGCTAATAGCTTCATTGTAGCACAACATGTAAATGCTCGCATTTTCTATTCGCTTGTAGCAATCAACATTTGTCAGGTACTCTAAAAGAAAGAAAAAAAGAGACAATGACATAAATATTTATCGTTTATTAAAATCCTAGATGTTTCCAATACCAATTTTAATTGATATATTATTTTTTCAATACCTCGATATAATTGCAAATCAATCATTGTTTGTTTGTTTCTTATGGCACTTGCCACTGATAAGCCCGCTGTTACGAAGACAGCGATTTAAGCCTGAGGGGGAACGTCTCTTATTTTTTATAGCAGCGCCAACTAGGGCCAAGAGTACGACTTTGCTACTCACGCATCACTCATTCGCTTGCACATCAACTTTTTACAGGAGGGCACATTCACACATCTCACAGATAGAACAACAGAGGAACAACCATGCCCAAACCGGGACTCGAACCCGGGACGCCCAGATCACGGGGAAGACGCGCTACCCCTATGCCAGGACGCCGGCTAAATCAATCATTAAATTGGTAATGCAAGGTTAAATATTTAATATGTAATCAGATCTTATCTTAAGAAAAGCACGTCATAATAAACTACATGATTTTATAAGTTAATTATGTCTGATATTGGAAATTGTGAGTTTGAGTTTGATGGAGTTTACTGGTGTTAAACCAATTTCTGATTACGCAGCGACAATTATTAGGTATATGCAAACATATGGTCCAAAAATGGCATATGGTCATATTTTAAAAGATTAATTGAAACTTCTATTCAATGTTGCAAATATTCTATTCTAGAATAAAAAACCATGTTGAATAAGTTTTCGAACATTAAAAAAAGAATGAACAATATTCATATGAGATAGAAAAAAACTGTCATTTTTAGAAAGGTAAAAATATGTGGATAAGGTACTTAATGAAGAATATCTTTTAAAATAATGTGAAAAGAATTAAAACATTGAAATCGTTGAAAATTAAAATGTGGGTATTCTATAAGAATGGGCAGAACTGTCATTAAGCACTAGCATATTGTGCATTGAGAACCAGGATCAATAGGGACAGAATTTGTGATTTTATAAAATTTATGGGTTCGGAAAATCGTTTAGTATTTTTGAAATTCACAAATTTTCTTGTACTTAATTTAAACCCACTAGAAAAATATCGATAGTCTTATAGTTTTATAGGAAACTTCAAAAAGATGGCTATTGGTTTTGCGTGTATTAGAGATGTAATATAGGATAAGAATTCAATACAAAATCTATACTTATAATAAAGCTCAATGTGTGTGTGTGTGTATTGGCGCTCTACAGGCCAGGTCATTTGACATACAGCTATCAAATTTGGTACATGTATACCTTAGAGGTCGGGAATGTGCACCTGGGGTCCCTTTTTTTGAAATTTTAATTAGAATTTTAAATATTAATTAAAAACTAACTTTCCCGCCAAAAAATCTCCCATTTTCCCCACCGCCAACTTTTCCGCCAAAATAATCTTCCATTTTCCCCACCGCCAAATGAGTAAGGCTTTTTCTCCCAACAGTAATGAGGCTAGGGTTAATATTTTTCGGCGGATTATTTTAAACGATTCTGTTTATTTTCTTAATGTTTTATGCATTTAAAATTAAACATTGTTAATTAATCCATGTTTCAGATTCATTCTGAAGTACTTTTGAATTAAAATAACACAGAATAAAGAAAATTAAAAATGTATAATCTGCATAGCGTTACCCCAACTGGCGTAGAAAAATTCACGCATTTCCGTTACCTAACAGGCGAAGAAAATTCACGCATGCGCATTGTTCTGATTGTTGTCATGACAACCACTTTCAACGGATGATTTAAATTATTTTTAGGTTAGTTGCATGCTTTTGTAAGTAAATTGTATTTATGTTAGTTATATATTTTTTGTATATGCTTATAGTTTTAAGTACTTCGTTTTTTAAGTAGTTTTTTTAAACCTGTATTAGACCGATTATTTTAAACGATTCATTTTATTTTCTTAGTGTTTAATGCATTTAAAATGAAACATTGTTCATGAATCGATCTGTTCATGATGAATCTGAGAAAATTTTGTTGACAAATTCTTGAGATATTACATAAATTAAGAAAGATATTCTTTAGTGCCCATAAAGTTTAAACGCTCAGTGACTCTATTATCAGTAATCATATTATTGAAAAAATGCTTTGTTTCAGTAAAAAATATTATTATATTAATTGTAGATTAATCATTTACACTTTAATTTAAAGCATAAATTCTACGAGGGGTAACAGAAAATTAGAGAGATACATATCACGTTATGACTGAAGGCCTTTATAATATTATGAATGAATTATATGATAATCAAAATTTGAAGTTTTAAAATATTTTGATGAAGGAGCTATTAAAGTAGAAATTGCATAAAATATTTAATTATTAAAATTTTAACGAACATTAAGATTGGCGAACCGGCTGGTCGCCAAAGGCGGCTAGTAATAAATGAAAGCAAATAGGAAGTCATTTTTGGTATTTTTACTTGTTCAGTTAAATATATAAGGTAGGGGATACAAATATACTTTACGTTCTTAACTCAATGCAGAGTGGATGCACACCATGTTTACTAAGAATATGATTGCATATCAATATATTCGGAGCATGTGAAGTTTCAAATGGGTTAATATTGCATTATCGTGGTTGCTACTTAATTATTGCTTGCAATTTATACCCAAAAATGGAGATATGAATATTAATTTATTATTAATTTGTAAAAGTCAGATGCATTTTTTCCAGGGGGAGAGATAGACCTTTTCCGCTACTTAGAATTTCTAATGAAAAGAATGCTAATGATATTTCATCTATTTTACAAAAATCATTATGAAGCCGTAATGTATTGCTTTCAATTTTGTTGTGTCTTAATTTTCGTAATTAGTAAAGAAAATGTGATCATAACATTAATTAAACTTGACTTTCAACCTATTTTAAACATAACCGATACTGGAAGCATCTAGCAGACGATATTATTTCATTCTTTTTTTAATAAGAAATATGGTAAGGCCTTAAAATACATTTTGAAATAATATGTTAGAATTATAATTTTTCTATCTAATTATAATTAGATAGAATCATATAATATATCAGAATTCCCTCCTAATCTTACTTGTAAAGACAAATTGTATTACAAATTTTCTAAAACATGTTGAAAATTTTCTTTTAACACTTCATTTAAAACCATGCATTATTTTCATTTCTAATATATATATATATATTATTGATTTTAGATTCCATTTCTTCAACTTTGAAATTAAAACAAAAATTACATAAAGAAATTAATATTATTTTTATTACTGAGTAATCTTATTTTATTTACTTATTTTTTGAATCCTTGTGAATAAATTAAATCAATTAATTTTGGATTGTCATTTGAAAATAACATTTAATTTAAAACTATTCTCGATTTTTATTCTTAATATATATTTGATTGATTTAGATCCCATTTCTTCAATTTTGAATTTAAAAAAATCTGCATAAAGAAATATGTTATATTGGCATTGAGTAATCACAACTAATTTATCAGTATTTTTTAATTCTTGTGAATAGGATCAATCAATTAATTTTTGATCGCCATTTGAAAAAAATACAGCGATTTTTTTATGGAAAAGAATCCATTGAAAAAATATTACCTTGATAGAAACTACTTTATAGAGAATACAAATAATTTTTTTTCCATTTGAAAAAATGAGTTCTTCGGTAATGAGCCGCGTTAGGATACTTTTCTGCGAAATTAATCACTTTCAGCACCTGTCGAAGTGGTAAATATAAAAAACACACACATTTTTTTTCTATTTTGCAGCAACGATTTTTTTCTTATCTTTTTCGTGCAAATATTCATGGCTAATTGCTTTGGAGAACACAGAGAGAGCCGCTTGTATGTGTAATTTTAAGTGTCTTGTAAAATAAGTGTGACACAATCATAAGCTTAAATCTAACTTAAATTTATGAAAAAATGTAATGAATATTATCGATTCTGTTTGCAATATAATTTTAAACAGAAAAAGACTTTTGAATGTATGCCATTCTTTAAGATAAAAAACTTGTTCCTATGATATTGTTACGGAATTTCTCGGGGTTCGTTTGGATAGTGGGAGTTATATGGTGTGGAGAACGCTCAATCAGCAGGCGGCAGTAGAAAATAAAACAACGACGTTTATTTACACGAAGACACACAGGACAGCACAAAGACGACAACTATATACAGCACAAAAGACGATTATCTTCAGCCGAGACGTGCAGCATACCACAGCATACACAGCAGCGTACAACAGATTCTACTGCAGACAGTAGCACACAGCTTAGTTCAGGACTAGCTTCACTCCATCGCTGCTCCGCTTATCTCTAGAAGGTTCTTTACCGTCGGTTCCGACTACTCTACCCTAGCAGCTGCGGCCTCCTCCTTTTATAGGTCCTAGGAGGCGGGGCTTAGAAGCCTCTCAATCAGGAACGTTCGAGGCGTAACTCGGTTCCTACTGGACGGATCGGGAAAATTCTCGATGTATCGGGTATAATCTATTTTGGCGCCAAAGTCGCCGAATTCGTCGCCAAAGGATCGCCAAGTTTATCGCCAAGCTCCGGGGTCTCCTATGAAACCAACTATGCTGGGAAGCCGCACCACAGATTCGTAACAATATTTAGAAAATTGTATTATGTGATAAACCTGCCATACAATTTTCTACAAAGTATCAACGTAAGTTGGAATCATAATATATCTACTAAAAAATTCAACTTTTAAGTTCAATTCTTCATACTTCTTATTGCGATATTTCAGGTTATTTATGCGAGCCACATAAAAAATACTTAAAAACCTTTTCTAGTTACATAATTTTAGTTAAATAATTTATATATTTTAAGTCATTGGAAAAGCCAATGTACTTTTTTCCGAGTCCCAATTGGATTTATCTCAGTAGCTTTTATTTTATACGACTGTTCATGTCTTTCAGGTACGTCATCAATGACCATCTATAGCAGGACAATTGACTATTTATGACAGACTTCTCCATGTGACTACTTCACAATATATATTTTAAGGACGTTAAATTTCACAATCTATTCTGGGCCGGAATAGCCTGGTTGGTAGAGCGTTGGTTTGCCCTTAGGTTGAGAGTTCGAACCCCGCCGTCCGAAAATTCCCCGCGTGCTTAATGGCTGATGTGCGTATAAATCTGTCTTGGTCACAAAGTCCTGCATGCCGAGAGTAATACCACTGGGGGTACCAGATCAGGGGTGATCGTTCTCTGATTCAGGTCTAAATTACGGTCTGTGGATACGTGAATGAAGTCCGCCCTATAAAAAGGGTTGTGATGCGTGTGTAGCTAAGTCGTTCTCTTGGTCCTAGATGTCGCTACTATAAAAACAAGAGACGCTCCCCCACCGGCTTAAAATCGCTGTCTTCGTAACCGCGGGCTTGTCCATGGAAAGAAACAACAACAACACAATCTATCCTACCCCCCAAAATGACAATACTGATTTTACCAAATTTTAATTTGAATAGAAACTCACACGTATCCATGCCAACAATAGCCATTTGTCTTTCTTGATCTTTCATGTATGAAAAATATTGCAGTACTAGGAAAATTTCACCATTTTTGAAAATGAAAATAACCAGCCAGGATGTCCTTGGTTTATTGGGAAAAATTTAAAATAAATTTAGATTTGTATGTACTTCATTTACAGTAGCTTTTAAGGAACACTAATAAGCTTTTGAAATATGTAATATATTTAATTTAGAGTGTTAGAAGCCTATATAAATATTTTTCTTATGTGGCTTGCGTTATTTAGCTATAGGTTTCGAAAACACTGCAAGCGTGAACGCGTGATTTTTTTTAAATGCAAACAAATGCGTTCTTTACTTGATTGTTTACTGTTATGACTTAAATCAACTTCATCAATGTTGTTAAATATTATCGAAAAAATAAAAGAAGTCGAAAGGTGTAACAGATAAACAAATGTGTTGAGGAATCATTCATATTGCTGCGTTTAGTTTACAGAACAAATTTCCAAATGACAGAAACATTGCCAATTTTTGAAGCTAATCAATTCCGCCATTTTGAAGTGTAGCTAACCATTCTTTATTGCTCAAATATATGGAATCTTTTCGGGAAAAGTGTATTCATGGATTATTTATATTTTAAAAACAGCGATTATTTATATTTTATTAACAAAATGTCGACTCACTTTTGTGAATTATATCTTGTTAAAACAGAAAAGCAAATCCAATTTAATTTTCATTTTTAAACGTCTTTGAATTATATATTTTAGCTTTCTAACAATTTCATATATAACTTTTTTTGTTAGCAAAAAATTTTAATTTTAGATATTATATTATTTAGTTTTTAATAATTGATGTGAAATGAAGGTCATCCATTCAAGCAATTTGAAATATTTTAAATTTATTTTTGTAAGGAATGTATTTAATTCAAAAAATTGCTTTCCTATAATTGTGCTGAGATGTTGCACAATAAGTGCTTTATCATTCGGAATCTAAATAATTATTACCAGGGTTTTTTCTAGACAATCTTAAAATTTTTATCTTCAGTATTTTGCAATCATTTTCATTGCTTTTTTATTACGTTTACTAAATGCTTACAAAAATAATTAAAAAAAAACAGACAGTTTTTTTGGCCAATACATTTAATTCAATGCTGATTTCAATTAAGACATAATAAGCGCATGGCTTAAGCTCGATCGTTTTTTGGAACAGCCTTGTTTTTTTAAAACTAAGACGCAGGGTCTTAATTGTTGCAAGTAACTCGAATAAGATTTGCATAGTAAACCTGGGAGGATTATATTGCTCCTAGTAGACAAATAATACATTAATTGAATTGCTTACAAAATTTCTTCAACAGGATAACTATTGATATCTCTATTGAATGTCGAATTATTCTAATAATATCTGGACACCGTTTCTTCCTCTCTAACACAATTTTAAATCAGTCGGAAAAGATTTTCTTCATCTACACGAGGAGTGTTATGCATACAAGCACGTAAAAGACCCTTGGATAAAAGTTCTATGAAAAAAACTTTGAACTTCCTTGTAGGCTATCTGTCAGAGAATTCCGTATTCAACCTATGTCTTATAGCTAACGTGAGGAGACACCGAGCATAATAGAAGAAATGGAAAATAAAGAAGAATAGAAGAACAACAGATAATAGAAGAATAGAAAATAAAGAAGAATAGAATAATAATAGATAATAGAAGAATAGAAAATAAAGAAGAATAGAATAATAATAGATAATAGAAGAATAGAATAATAATAGATAATAGAAGAATAGAAAATAAAGAAGAATAGAATAATAATAGATAATAGAAGAATAGAAAAAATATTGAAGAATAGAATCGCATAATTGCAATCACATAAAGATTGGATGTAAATGCCATGTCAGAAATTTTATATATAAACCAGCCGGTGTGGTCCTCCCAAAACTTTTTCGCATATTCTCTAATATAGGTGTTGTCCCACAAAACGCCTTTTATGGAATACGCGTGCAATAACTACGAAATGTTAACTTTTGGGGTGAATTTAGCTTTTTTTATTGAATCTATTGTATGATCCTTGGCGAGTTTTAGACACATTTTTTCCAACTGAATGAAACAGAAATATGACACAAAACTACTCAAATCCCATATTAAATTCGACATATTTAAGTCACTGCATATTTGAGTTATCACATTTGCATGTATTTGAAAGTAATATCGATAAACATTGCACAACTTGTTGGATTTGGCTTTGATAGGTGTTTACGCTATAGATATTAAAGATGTGCCGAATTTCATCAATGGTGTTCTCTTCGTTATGTAGTTAGATTCGAGCAGCCGGTGAGACACACTTTCTCTGAAAGAATTTATGTTAAAATTTGATAGAAATTTGATGTAAAGACCGTATAACACATTTCATCCATCTAGCTCAAAAAGTTTTTCATTTAACTTTGTCAAAAACCGACCGACAGACGGAAATTTTTTCAAACTATGTTTTACGAACTCAGGGAGGTCTGAAACGAGGAGATTTGCCACAAAATCGAATTCGAATTTTTCACTATTTCAATACTTTCTCTGTACTTCCCGATACGAGAAAGTAAAAGATTGCTACTTGCTTTAAACTTCTCGTACGAAGAATGAATATTTATTCTTTCAAAAAAAGCGATATTGGAAAAAATTTTTGAAGTAATAACGTTGGATGATGTTTATCTGGACAAAAATTTGCAAATATCAAGTTTTCTAAATTAAATAAATTTTCTCTTCATAATATATCTCTCTTATAATAAATCCTTCAAAACGTTTTAAGCACCCCCCTAAATTTAAAAATAAACTTTATTCAGCTAATTTTGTTTACAGAAGCATTGGCCAATTTTCTTTGTGCATAAACTAATGTAAAAGGAACAATTTACTGATATATATTTTTTAACTATTAAGGTGTAGTATAAAATTTTTGGACACTTTTCTTTTCTCCAATTTAATTTCAGCTTTCGTTTTTCAATTTTATTATTAGATTTTTAAGTTGTTTATATTTTACTTTGTATATATATATATATAAATTAAGTTAGAAGTGATTGATGTAGTGATTATGTATAATTACATGTAAATATACATAATCACCCCTGGTGATTTTGAATAATAGTCGGTAATTATACATAATTATACATGCCGGTAATTATACATTAATCGCCGGAGATTATGTACAATTATACATTAATACATAATACCTGGTAATTATACATAATCGCAGGTTATTCTACTTAATGGGCAATTATACATGCAGTTTATTACATTTATCTGATACATATATGTAGCTAGTCACGTATATCGTAGAGATTTTCTAAAAAATGTAAAACTTACTAGAGCGTAATACGGAAGTTTTATTGCAAATTTCTTTATACAGTGTTCCGTCTCGATCGTAGAAAGGAAAAAGTCCTTCAAAAAGTTCCTTGCATTCTTCTCTGTATTCTGCGAAACAATCTGCCATCTTCACTAGATCCCTGAAAGGTTATGGATTTTTTTTGAAATTATTTTAACACAGAATAATGCCTAATTATTTTGAGAGAGATTCTCAATAAGTAAAATAGTCGCTCTGTTAAGTGTTGAATAAGATATCAAAAAAAAAAAAAAACTTATCACATAAAATGAAATGAGAAGTATCAGGAAAACTGCTCCGCTCGGCCGTTTTTTTTAAAGAGAATATTTAAATACAACTCACATACTGATTATATATGAATATTTTCAATCTTACCTACGTATGAACTGGTCATTTAAATAAAAAGAAAAAAAAAGCATGAATGCACTTAGCTTAACACACATGTTATTCTATTTGGTTAGCACAATAATTACATTGTTGCTATTAGATATGAACGGAACGTCTTCGTATTTGGATAATGTCATATTGTACCATCTTGCAAAATTTTGAGGCACCAGTAGTTATCATCCTATACAATGAAAGTATCAAAAAATTGACGATATGGCACTATAAGACACTGTCAGTATTAGAGCAGATTGGAAAAGGCTGTAATAGGTTAGACATAAAAAATGGGTGTGTTTTTGTGTAAAATTTCGCCTTTTCAGGAAAGACACATATATAGATACACTCAAAAAGCAAAACTTATCTAAATATAAAATTCGATTCAGATCATTAGAGCCGTTTCCGAAATGCACGAAATAAATTTATACATATGAGAGAATTGTTCATTTAAATTTATAAGATAAATACTGTTTGTTCATATAAAAGGTATTCCGATAATATCATATTAACTGATAATAGACAACTATAGACAACAACAGTTATTTAAAGGGAAAATGTTTCAATCGAACTTGGAAAATAAGATCAAATTGCTATGTGGTTGGAAAATCTTCAGATGGTTACAACACAAAACACCACTGCCGTATCAATTTCATCGCTTGGTTTTTTTTCTCACATAGAATGGAATCTAGAAAAATATAACTTCTTTGAAAAGAGTCTATTGTAATAAAAGCTAAAGTTTTAAATTTCATTCGAGAATCGAGTGTTCGTGAAGGCTCTGCACATCGCATATGGAAAGATAAGCCTAAAATACATAAAAACATGTCGAAGAGTTAATTTAGTACTTGTAATTAGATTCTTTTTAAATGAAACACTCCAATAAAATATGTTTAAAGTCCAGTTGAGAGAGCTGAATTTAATGGAAAAATTTCCTTATAGACTATGGAATCAGTCTTCATACAGTGAAGTTTCCATTAATCAAGGTCTCGCACAAAGGTATATTAAGTTACTTAAACTCATTTCAGTCTCCGATATAAAAAATGGACATTCTGATAGAATAGATTGAGCGGAGCAATTCATGCATTATTGCTAAAATACAACTCGCCATGTTTATCTTTCTTTTGATTACATTTTATGGGGTCAACTGGCAACTTTGGTAAGACACTCTCGCTGGCAGTGTTGAACATTTTCTGATGAATATTTGGGGGTTTGCGATGCGCGAGGATAGAACCTGGGACCTTGTGGTTCGCAGCGCAGTAACATAACCAGGATACAAAAGCATATGCTCGTGTAGCGTAGTTGTTAACTGGCTTATATACTATTCACTACAGACTCTTCCTCCAGTGAGTCGGAGGTGAGACGAACGATATGATTGGTTGAGTGGTGATGTATTTATTGGCTGTTGAGTATAATGCGCCTGTACCCATTGGAGTAGTGCCAAGCGTTATGGCGAGCGTGTGTGGGTGAGTGATTGCTGATGCTGCGTCATGTGAGCGTGACGACTTGGGTTGCTGCATCAAGTGAATCTGACGACTTTGGTTTGCTGTGGGTAGATGGCGCCACAACAGCTGTTCGAAGGTTGAAGGTTCATCGTCCGAGGTCACCAATTTGGGGGTTTGCGATGCGCGAGGATAGAACCTGGGACCTTGTGGTTCGCAGCCCAGTAACATAACCAGGATACAAAAGCATATGCTCGTGTAGCGTAGTTGTTAACTGGCTTATATGCTATTCACTACATATATCTTTCCGTAACTGCTTTCTTCAACCAGATATACTGGTGATCAGTGATTTTCATGAATATTTGGGATGATAAGGCGTATGCTACTGCTGTAGGAATTCGATATGTATCTTCATTTGAACTTCTACAAAAATCACATTTAAGAAATGAATGTTGTTGTCAATCAAATGAACCAACTTTGCCTAAACGTTCTGGGAAACTCACTTCCTTCAGCTGGTCTGTATATCATGTTTCTCCTTGTTAAGAGAAAACTCCAAAACTTTCAAACACACATGTTTATTGCACGAGGTATTTACAGAAGACAGCAATGTACAAAAAAGAGTATGTAATATATACAAATGAATGTGAATACAATATCACCACTTACTCTTTAGACACTGTAATTCGTAATAATCGGTATTATTTCATTCGAGTTATTTGGATGATAACAAGTTAACATGTCATTTCGTATCATGCATTATTATTTAATTTTTTTCCGTCAGTATTAGAACAATCTTTTCCTCTAAGAATTTTATACCATTCTACTGAATTATACTATAGAAATATTTAACCACATGTTTAAATGGCATTCTGAACCAGGAATGTGAGATTACGTATTTTATGAACTCACTCTAATTTTTGTCGTCTTATTTTTTATAAAATGTTTTAATATTCATCCCTTACAAATAATATATATTATTCATACACAGGATGATCAGTCGTTTTTAAACCCTTTGAATTCAAAATGGCTTTTCGTATAGCCATAGGAGTGACTAGTACCTATAGTAAAGTGACTATGCTGAATTTATTGAGACAGAATACAGTGTCCCTAGCGGCGTAATAAGGAAATACAAGAAATAACTAAAAACAAATGAAGGAGATCGGTCCAAAAAAATTAATAGAAAAATGAACGCCGTTCCAAAGTAAAAACAGAAGAAAATGTTTCATGGAGCTATTTGTAAAATTGGCAGAGATATTTCGATTGAAGTTATGAACTTTCCGTGACAAAAAAAGTGTCCTAATAATGAAAAATGCATCCTCAGATCTTACCACCACCACCACTGAATGCATTTAAGTGTTTTTTAATTATTATTTTTGTTTACTTTTTTCATTACTTAAATCTCACTTCGTCGTTACAATTACTTCGAAAAAACTATATGATAATATTGAAGGACATTTTTCATTTTTAAGTAAACCATTTTTTAATTCTTGGGAAATTCATAATTTTAACCTCAAACATTTCCGCTAATTTTACAGATATCTACAAGAAACGTTTTTTTGTGTTTTTACTTTGGAATAGTGTATATATTTTTCTAACTAGAAGGTTTTGCCGATATTCTTTATCTATATTCTTATTTATATTTTGTAAGAACTTTGTTTCGAAACTAAAGGCGCTTTATGCTGTTAATAAATTTAGCATAGTTACTTTACTTAATAGATACACGTTACTTTCATGACTTTACGAGACGCCGTTTTGAATTTCAAGGGCTTAAAAGGACTTTACCGATTGCCCTGTATATTAGAGTGTTAAGGTACTTTCTCTACCGAGCCATATTACTGCCTTTCATGGATTTTACTTCTGCAAATTCCTTACACTTAAAACGTTTATATTAACACGATTGTAATTAACATTTCCTTTTAGAAGCGGTAGTCACACAAAAATATTTTACTGTCGAAATTTAAAGGCCGTCAGCGTCAGCTAAGGGTTATCAAAAAGGAATTCCACATTTTTCGCTATCCATGGATTGATGAAATCATCTGTAATTACGATACGAAGATGCAGGATAGGTGAAAAAGTACATGCAACCTTTTTTTGAAATCTTTTTTTCTAATACTTATGAATAATATCTATTAGAAAACAATTCAATGCAACAATTCAACAAACAATCATACAATTCAATGCAATATCAATTTTCACAAACATTTATTTACATGTCGCAACTCGCAAACATCTCGCAACTCAATGCTTTAATTAAGTAAAAACCGATCAGTATTACTGATTTAAAAATTGCTAACATCGACCCTAATTTCCTCCATATTCCTTGCTTTTAGGCTTTGTAGATTCGATTTATTTTTCCTGTGGGAATTCTTGAACTAAATGAGTTTGGCTCCAGATTCCTTTTGTACCAATTTTGGTTTAATAATTGCTTTACTGTAAAAATGATAATCACTTAATAACGGCTTCATATCCTACGTTTTTCAATTATCCCAATAAAATCAAACTATAATTTGTGTCCTCCTTCGTTTTGTCAACAGATATGCCTATTACTATTCTATTGATTGAAAGCCATTTAAGCAGAATCCTTTAGGAGGTACCCTTACCAAAGGAAGTCCATCCATCACCGGTTTAAACCTAGTTTAGTGTGCCCCCGAGTTCGTCGCCAATGTGGTAATCCGAAAAATCAAGAGGAATCATTTTACTTGTAACCCTAATACTGATTAGTTTACAATGTTCTTCCCTTTATGAGTTGTATATCTACAGCAACTATTTTGTAAGAAATGAAAATTAAAAATATTCGACGAATAAACATCTAATAAAGAAATTAGAATTTTATAAATTACATTTTATAATCGAAAGTATTATAATTGCTAATAAAATATTCAATGTTATTTTTAAAACGGGCTATGAACACACAATATTTAACTTTTACTATTCTTACCAAATTATTTATATCTAATTAAAATCGTCTGTTTACGAATTTTGTCAGAACAGAAACTAAAAACATCTGCTCGAACTTTTTGAATTATATGTCTTCATTTCGCTGTTTTTCATCATAATATTGTTATAGAATTTTTTGAGATTTGTTGTTTTTTTCTTGGATTTCTAGTGATTATTTAATAAGTCATATGTGTTATATATATATTCAGAGAAGCAATCGTAACCAAAAAAAAGCTCAAAAAGAAGTGTTCTTAGATAAAACAATTGTGATCAATAAATCTCATAATTTTAATGCAAACGATGGGTAACTGAAACTGTTTCACAGTGTTATTTATATAGTCAGTCATCTTGATTGGCGATTTTTTACTTTTGGCATTCTTGAGAGCAAGGGGAACACTAAACTAGGATTTTAATCTATCACCTCTTTAGTTGGTTACCATGTAGTATTATGAATACTTTATAAATGACTTATTTGTCAAATTCCTTAATAACAATTTCTTGAAACAAAATAACTGAGAAAGTATCCAGACGTTTCATTGCAATTTAATGTAAACATTATTCATATTAATAACATCGACTTATAAATAAGTATATTCATAGAAAAGGCTTGTTTTTCAAGGCACTCGTTCAAAAACGAATTGTTTCTCTAAACATAACCAAATTTCGTTAACTGTTTCTTGTTACAATTGTTGTTGAAGTTTCTTATGGCACTTGCCAAGGAGAAACCCACTATTACTAAGACAACGATTTTAAGCCGGTAGGTGGGGGGCGTCTCATGTTTTTTTTGTTTTTGTTTTTAGTAGCGTCAACTAGGGCCAAGAGTACGATTTTGCTACTCACGCATCACTCATTCGCTTGCACAACCTCTTTTTACAGGAGCGCACATTCACACATCTCACAGATAGAACAAAGGAAGACAACCATGCCCATGCCGGGACTCGAACTCAGGACCCCCAGATCACGGGGAAGACGTGCTACCCCTTTGCCAGTACGCCGGCGTTGTTATAATTAATTTTGATATAGAACTTTTTTAGCATTGCATATGAAAGAAAAATTGATTCAACTAGAAAATGTCTTTGATATATTACGATTATTAAAAATTATTATTAATGTCATTCCAAAATAATTTTTATTTACTATGATGTTTATTTAAAATGATTAAGATAATTAAGATATTTACTTAAAACAATTAAATAAGGATAACGACAACTTTCTGAATCTGTGTATGATTATGGAATCGTATCAACAAGAAATAATTCTGATATATTTCAAAGGGAACTTCGAGCTAAAAACCTAAAAATAAATTTATTAAATTGCTTCTTCGATTGGCTCGATTCTGGAAGATTATTAAAAGTAGGTTTTAAATTTTAATTATTTTCTTCGTTTCAATTTTTAACTGATAATTCAATAACAATTGTTTTAAAACTTCGTGAAAACTTGAAATCATTTTTTCCAACTTCAATACAACGTCGTTACCACATTTTTAATTAAAACAATTAATTATATTATAAACTAATAAAAATGTTACAAATATATAAAATTTTTCAACGAAATACAGAAAGATGCAAAATTTCAAAATTCCAGCGCGTTTGGAAATGAGGACAAAATTGCTCTATATTAGGAACACTAAACAAGTAAAAGGAAATAAAAATGAATAAAATAATGCATTTCTATGTATTCATAAATATACGGAAAATTTTTGTGTTTAGACATTTTTCCAATTATATCAAAAAGACTGGCCGAAATGTCTCTAAACTTCAACCATATAAAAAACTGAATTCACATTTTATTCAGAAAATTCGGTCAAGAGGCAACTTAGATAACTGACCGAAAATAGAAGAAGACTATTTTGGCTTGCCTCTTTGCAAGGAAGGCAGTTTTTAATTCGAAACTTCCAATAATCGTTTTATTAACTTCTGGCAATATTTTTAAGCATTTTTTGTAAATATAGCTTATATATTAGAAAAAACATATAAGATTTCTTTTAAATTATAATTTTTTCAATATTTTTTTTTTTATTTAGTGTGCGAATTTTTCAACTAAATAGCAAGGCATTTCCTTGATATATGACGAAATACTATTGAAATATATATATATAGAGAATAAACTTTCATATAAATCTTACATCAAAATATGTTCTATAAATATTGGAGGTGAAACTTTCTCGCAAATTCTATAAATACAGTAGCCTTTATCGTCCAGGTTGTTCTCCAAAAACTGACCATTGAGGCTTTTAAACAATATATATGCAACAAAATGTATTTTTTTTTTTTTTCAAATTCAACTTACTAGTTGAAAAATATGAATTTATTTGAATCAATCTGCTATGAATTGTTGTGAATACAAATTAAAAAGAGCATAAACAACGAAATAAAAGCGGAAAAGCGGTAAAAGCTGTTTATCGTGCATTCTTCATACGCATACTGTATCATCGGATTGTCGGATACCGGATTCGGGATATCGGGTTCATAAGTTCATAGCACTTATGTTAAGTTATTTCTATGTTAAGTTAAGTTATTAAGTTAAGTTATTTTACATTAAGTTAAGTTATTTCTATAGACCCCATACAGCATTGTTTCATTATAAGCGATGCTTTGACATTCGCCGCTCCAAAGACAGATTTTTAATAGGCTGTTATGTCATGAAAAATGATAATTTGCATTTTCCTGCGAAAAATAATTGCATTGATGATAGACACAGGTGGGTCATAGAATTCATTGCGAATTCTTTCGGTCAATTCCATGCAGTTCTGCACTACAGCTTTTATTTTTAGGCAAATAATGACGAATAACATACAAACCGTTTGTTATTTATGATGCATAATTAGTACAATTTATATTATGTATTTCATTTATAAGTATAAAGTGAGTAGTATATGCCAAATTCACTATAAATATTACTTTTCATATCACTATATGATGATTAATGTTTAAAAGATATCAACGTGATGAAATACTTTGCAATATTGCTTCTCTGCAAGGACAGCAGAAATTGAGCTGATAGCAATGTTGACATTGTTACAAAATTTTTCTTCTACAAATACCGCCACTCAATTGTAATAACTCAGCGCATTTAATTGCCAGTGCAGCAGCTTTCTTGCTGTCTCATCCTCTAATTTCTCTTATTTGTCGGCGACTCCGACTCCTCTCACACACACACACACAACTTTTGACGATCCACACAACTTCTTCCGATACACACGACTCGACTTCCTCGTAACTTCTGAGTGCCCGTCTTTTATAGTTCTGGGAGGCGGGGCTAGAGTCTTCCAGACCAATCAGGGCGTACCTGGCTGTACCTCGGGTCTTACTAGATGGATCGTGAAACTTCTAGAACTTTCCGGTATTATCCATTTAGTCGTCAAACTCGCCAAATTCGTCGCCAAGTCGCCAAATGGTCGCCAAGCTCTCAGGTCATTTACGCTGCAGCTGCTCAGCACAGATCTTACAACGGTGTTTCTCACGATGACACTATTCATGGCCGAGTAGCAAAATTACAGATTTGTAACAATATCTATTTAAATCTTAAACAGCATTCTAAAGGAAATTTTATATTAAATTTACTTATATGTCGGGCTGGCACAGCTAAAATTTATTTGATAAAACTATTAATATTCCTACGAATAATTTTCGAATTCATTTCAGATTTTCATATTATGCTTTCATAACACGTCTACATATATTCTGTAAATTTCTTATTATTTAGTTCAAAACTTTGCATTTTATAAGCAAAAAAGTAGTAATTACTTGGACTATATATCTTTCCAAATATATTTGTTTTATTTACGGAAGTGAATGAATGTTTTACCCAGTACAAATAAAACCTTTATTGAAAGCTTCAAATTAATATCTGATGTATTTAATGGTTCAAATTAATATCTGATGTATTTAATGGTTCAAATTAATATCTGATGTATTTAATGGTTCAAATTAATATCTGATGTATTTAATGGTTCAAATTAATATCTGATGTATTTAATGGTTCAAATTAATATCTGATGTATTTAATGGTTCAAATTAATATCTGATGTATTTAATGGTTCAAATTAATATCTGATGTATTTAATGGTTCAAATTAATATCTGATGTATTTTATGCTAGACCAAAATCATGTATTTCGTCATCAATATCTGATTGGTATCCTAAATGACATATAATCAAATCTTTACAGTAAAATGCGAATTAAATTGCTTTTTTTATACTGCCGAAATATGAAGACATTTTGGGCTGCCATTTTGGAAATATTTGGAAAAATGAATAAAATCGAAAGTGCCGGATGCTTTTGATCACATAGTAGTATTAAAAGACTGAAAATACTAAAGTATTAATTATTTATATTTTATTCAATTTATAGTTAAGTATACTTCTTACGGACAAACAGTCTCGAGCTCCTCTTCATCCGGGACTTCCCCGGCAGCCTTCATCGGTGCCTCGGGATACATGTTATGGCAGTCATAAAGTTTTGTGTCACATACTTGAGACGTAGATTCCACTTTACCTAATCAAAATAAAAATTAATTCTACATTTTGTCACTATTTTGGTGCTTGCTTGTTTCATTGTTTGTTTTTTCATACCTATTTAAAAACATTTGCTTGAAATTTGGTTTTCAAAAATCTTAAGATCTCAGAAATTGTTTCTGTTCCCTCTATAGACATTGACATCTGGAAGAACATTACTGTGTAAGGTTTTTTTTTTTTTTGCATGTCATTTATTATTTTTTTGTTTGTATATACATCAGTAATTGTATATATATATCTTAACAGTTTGAAGGAATATTAAGGCTTACTGATCGTATTACGGAATTTTATCACACTTTTTATTTTTTTATTTATCGCACTGGCAACAACAGATATCTAAATTTTCCGAATTTCATAAAATGAAGAACACTAAGAAAATTCAGCATGGATGATCTCTCTAAATTTTTCCAGTAATTCTCTGATAAATGTATTTGTATACTATTAACTGCATCCATTAGCGAACAATAATCACAAAACAGCCCTATACGTGTGAGAGTTTTGGAGAATAATTACTGGTATTAGGCTAATAAATAAACACCTGAAAACCGAATGTGTAGTTTAGAAGCCTTCTTTTACAACCGACTGAAAAGAAAAGTTGAATCAGTACTACAACTGTAGTCTCAGAATAGTATAACAAATTTCATATATTTACTTCAATACGTTTCTGAATTTTCACTTTTATTTGCTTGTGAAATTAAATACGAAAAATAGTCAAGCACTAAAGATATTTGATTCACCACATTTTCAGATGCTAAACATATGTACCGAATTTTAAGTATCTATTCTTTTTGAATTTCAATTATCGTGCTCGTCTGTAATCTGATAACTAACTGCACAGACGGATTTCAGATGAATGGATTTCGTTCAAAATTTGGTATATGACTAGAATTTTGGCGTTAAGACCATACAACAAATTTCACCCATCTAGATCAAGACGTTTCTGAATTATTGTGTTTATAGATGAAAGTTGAAACGACATGCAGAGAAAAAGATAAAATTCCAAATATGTGTGTTTCAGATTCAGGCAAACTGTAAACTTATAAGTCTTGACTTTTGTACCAATTTCAATATTTTATTTTTCTATACTTCTTATATGAAAAAGTAAAAAGATTAAATGCCAGACATCTGCATAAACGCACACTGGATCTTTATGTTTGTATCCGTTCACTAAAACTACCAATCTCGAAAGAAATAGGAGGCAGTATATAATCAGCAAAATTGTATCATTTCCTATTATAGCTATTTTCTACTCATAAAAAACAAAATTATACTTCAAATTAATTCACTCCATCTTAAATTACAGACAACATTATGTGTCGTGTATCTCTTTGGTCAGTTATTAAGATAGGCACATTCTTATAAGTATGGCCTTACACTTATTAAGTAGACCGGGGAGGGGGGAGAATCCATTCATTCTTACAAGTATAGACCAAAAGTCATGAATTTATTTAGTGATAAAAATATTTATTTTTACTTATATTAATCATATTAAAATTATGAGTTAATACCCTAATCCTTTTATGATATCAAATAGTACACAATGATAATATATTTCCCCCATCCTGCCTTGGGGTACAGGGTCAATTGAATGATATTTGCTTACTTCAGCACTGACGAAAACTGAGGGTAAAGACTTAATGGCCATATTAAAAACTATAATTTTATTCATTTGTCCTTCTCATAGTCCAAGCTGTCCCTAGTAGGTACATGCTGTCACCGAAATGGCTTTAATTCGATCCCATACCATTGCAATATCCAAAATATAAACGAAACTCCGCCTCTAAGTCGGTGACATTTCAATCCTATATCCGCGATAGGACTGTAATAAGATATAGCATTATGTTTATTATATAATGTTGAAATACCTTATCTTTAACGAAAGGCAATAAATGCCTTGAGATATAAGTACAATAGACTGGAAATTATGCCTACAGTATGCATTCATCCCATTAAAATATAATTACATTTAAACATAATGAAATATTTAAAATAAATATGTTTTTATTTGTTGTGCAATAATTTTAAATATTTTCATTAAATCCAAATAAAAATAGAACAGTTACTATAACTTGATGCAATATTATCATAAAATCAATAATAACTTGATTTGTTAAAAATGATACTATTTTTGTAATGATACAATACTTCGATGGTCATTTTCATTTATCTGTGGTCAACTATTAAAAATTTATAATGATGATTCAAACGGTTTCAGACGTAAGATGCTTATTATTTAGTGGCGAAGAAGTCAAAATTTTCAAACTCTTCTTCAAGTGGAAATAATATTCATAAAATAAGTATATTTTTCTAATAACTAGACAAATTAACTCTATTCCTGCACGAATCGAAAGTGTCAACTATAACAGACATTTCGAATACGGAAAAACCACTTCTGGAACTGTGTCGGCAAATTTATACTTGTAAACCATATTTTTAAGTTGAAAAGTTATTGATATATGAAATTTTGTATGCAGTTTTTCATACTTATAATTTAGATCAAACTTTTAATCAATTCCATCAGAAAGCATATTGCACGTCCATCCTTTCACATATGAACTGGATAATTAAAACAAGGGTGACATGAACAGTTAAAATTTAAAGTTTGAGTTCAGCACTATAATACAAAATTTCAAACAGAAAGCTTAAACATTACGGAAAAGCGAAAGCATATTTTTAAAAAAATTATAATCAAAGTTGTTTTTTACAACGAAGCTGAAAAAAATTATTATTATAATAGGTGAAATTCAAAGAAATTAACAATGTTTGAATAAAGTATCCATTCATAATACTTCAGTTTAAAATAGTATAAAACTCTATAAATGTAGACACGAGAAACTTATAAATGAAGCCAACACGATAGTATCTATTGCCTTGAGTACTATATTGTTAAAGTACTGCCTATAATATGCATTAGAAAAATACTTTTTTAATATCTTAATAAGGCCTTTTATCAAAATGAATCAAAATTTTGACATTTCTTCTCAATAACTCCAGAGCCTATTATTATTGAATATTCACTTTTTCACAATATTAAAATTTAAAAATATAAATTTTAGTTATATGAATTTAATTCTTTTATTTCTCTTAAAGGTATTTATTTTTCAAATTTCCATATTTTCCCTAAATATTTTATTTGTATTTTTTGAAACTAATTTCTTTAGTCTTAGTGGCATTATCTTATTATACACTCATATAACTATAATATTAAAACGCTCACTACCTCTATTCAAATTGTAATTTGAAACATCTATCTAATTAGATGATCATTTTATTGTTTTCTCTTAATGTAATAGAAAAGGACTCATCTAATTACAAATTATGTTCATAGACGATTCATGCTACTGTAAATGAGTTAAATACATTTTTTTTTCAGTGTATTCGTGTACTCAATACGTTTTTGTTTCAGTGTACACTAATTTCTTTTAACAACTTTTCTTACCTTTCGCATAAATTTGTCATAATTATTAATTTAAAAATTCAAATATTCAATTTTCTTACCTCCTGTGAGTGCAGAAGCAATCAGCAATGTAATCCACATTTTGGAACTCAAAGCAATTTCGTAAAAATCATAAATAAACACTCCCCAAAATTTTTAGCAAACCCAGTTATCAGCGGAAATTATGTCTACCAGCTACGTCAGACGATAAGACCACAGGAAACGTGTGAGGAAATTGAGATTGCGTTTACTTAATTAATATTCAAAAATTCATCTGAGGATATATTTTAATACAAAATGTAACATATTTGAAATGCAGACCGCAAAGCTGTATTCATAATAGTAACAAATTAAATATTTTCATTAATTAGTTAAAATTTATAGTTAGTCATTTCGATGAAAGTTTTCTAGGGGAAAACTATATGATTTGTCAAACTTTTTTATATTTTTAGAGATATATAACAAACATTGAATCATATATCATATTTTAAATAAACAAAATCTTGGGTAATTATCTAAATATTTAGTTAGTTGAAAAGTTTATTTCTCTAAACTATTTTAACCAGAGCTTTTAAACTCATTAGTTGTGAACAAATTTTATGAAATTTTCTATCAATTTCATAACTATTTGCAATGGAATCGCTTTTAAATCTTTTTTAACACTTTTATTTAACTTTATTTATTGTATGCCTGTAAAAGGGGAATTTACAATATTTTATTATATTTTCTCGTAGAAAAAATGTGCAAAGAGAAAGTATTGCAATTATCAAAAAATGTAACAATAATATTTTGATATTTATATATCCATGTCTCATACCTCTTTGAAGCCGAAAAATATATTTTGGAACATAAATATCTCCGTATGTTGGTCTATCTTTGAACTCAATAACTTAAAAAAGCTAGAAGGATGAAATTTGGTTTGAGATCATTAGAGCATAGGTGTTAATTTCAATCAAATTTTAAACTAGATGCAAGTATGTTGCTTACTATTTATACGAGGACAAGAGAACATAATGGATACAAAACACTTAGATGATTCAAATTGGAGCCCAGTTTTTACATTTAAAATGTACATAGGTATCAAATTCTAAACCAAATCTGCCAACTGGCTGGTCTTTTGTTGGATTTCAGTTTATCAATCATAAATGCATTAAATCAAAAGCGATACATAAAATTACATGTGCGATTACATGTGCGAGTTCGATATGCGAATAAGATGATAGGTCTGTATTGAAATTTGATGTCAATTCGCCGGAAAAAAATGTCCAAAACGTATGTTGCAATTGGCGATAGGCGAGGATCGAACTCGCACCCTTATGGTTCGTAGCCGCGTAACATGGCCACAAGACAAAAGAAATTTCTCATATCTCGTAGCTGTTATCTGGCTTATAAAGCGTCACCACCTATTTTAAAAGGTTTAGAATTCTATTAACAATTAATCAACATATTTTAACAAAATTTTTATTCCACATGAATTAAAAGGAAATAAACATTAACTCGCCACATAATGGAAAAGTCTTATTTTTGAATTCGTGATTTATTTTACATACCTAGGCCAACTTTGAAAAAAATTGGCACACATAATTACAATTGACAGACTGTAAATACTGTAGAAACAAATAAGATCTTACATAATTCCCCGAAGAAGGATTAGGAAATGTCATGAAATTTAGAACAAAGCACCTTTTATCGTGTAATTTAAATTCGTCGTTAACAACTAACGAATTCTATGATATTAAACAAACACTAAAAATTTTAATTACAATTATTCTAATTATATTTTATACAATTATTCTAATTAATACAATTATTCTAATTAATACAATTATTCTTATTAATTTATTACAATTATTCTAATTATATTTGTTTATGTTTTATTCTTTTTTTTTATTTTTACTATGTATATAAGGTATCCAGGATATAACAAGGAAAATGATCAGAATAAGGAGAAGTGATGAAATGGCGGAATAGTTATGTTTTAAATAAGATAATATGTGAGTCGAAGGCATATAATTTTTTGCGAAAGGACACAAAACGCTTGTATTTTCTCAATTTTCAAACCCATAAATTAAAAAAACTAAAGCATATTTTTACTGCTTAGAAAATCAGATTTTGGATAGTTTGAAAGACATTTGCTTAAGAAAGTTTATTGAAGTTTCTGAAGATCTTCTAAGAAGAATCATATTTAATAAGAGGAGTATTTTTCATTCATTCCACACCAAGTTTTCATATATTGCTGCTGTTTATTTATATGAAAACATTTCCTTAATGTCAAAAAAATTACTAGTACAAATTTGTGATTAACACCGCCATTTATTGCATATTCTGTGAACTTATTAACACGTTTTTATTTACTCACTTTCTCCTCTATCTATGTGTTTGATGCATATTGTACAATGGATTTTAAACTAACTTCCCGATAAGCTTGAAATGTAAAGCTTTAAACATTGTTCAGGACTCTGTTTCTTGTTTGTCCGTTTCTGTGCAGATTTTGCCATCGATTAAGAGCTTTCATCACTCACAGATGGCGCTGTGCTAAGTCGTAAGTTGATCAGAAATTATTAAAATTCACAATCACACAGATCAATCAATCTGTAGGGGATACAAATCTGCATGTGATTAGGAAATTCTTATTTTATACCTTTTAGTCCGTTTTAAAAAGATAATAAAATATTTTTTTTTATTTCAATATTATTAAATTTTCGAATTTGCATTTCACTATGCATTGTAAAGTGAAAATTATTGCCTTGCTTTATATTATAAAGCTTTAATATTAAAATCGTGTTTCCTTTAAAATTCTCTGAGTAGGAAAAATGAATCAAATATTCATAGAACAGTTTCAATAAATAAACATCATGTTTTATTTGACCTTATTATTAGAATATAATAAAAAGAAGAAACAAAAAGAAATAAAAAAATCAACTTTTAAAACAATCTCAGAATTTAATAATCAGGATATGCTGCAACTTCTACTTCCATGGCATCGAGGACTTTATTGATTTTTCCTCTGAGATTTTCCGAGATCTTTAAGGAAGGTAGGAAATCGTTGTAAATTTCATTTTTCTGCTCCGAATTCCGAAGGCAGAATTTGATTTCATTCGTAGAATCCTTGAGTTTCTCCATTTCGAGGAAAGTTTCCAATGCTGTGTCACCACATGAATTTTGAACATCCAGTGCTTCGCATCCCAAAACGTACGGCATTCGTCTAAAATATGACAAATAGAATAATTTACTTTAATTCAAATAAATGCAAGAGATAGTAATGATGGTGGATAAAAAATGTGCAAATAGCTTTCCAAATAACATTGCTACTGGAAGCCAGCGGGAGTAGTCTCTCCAAAACTTTCTTGCATACTCTCTAATAAACTTGTCATGCCAGAGAACGCCTTGCATGGCATTGGCGTACTATAATTACGACATTTTAATTTTGACCTGAATATGGTAATTTTACTGAATCTGCTGTCTTATTATAGCAGTTTTAAAACGATCGTGTGATACAAAATGTTTTGGAGCTTAATAATAAACGAAAATCGAATTTGTGTCTTATGCGAGTTTTTCTCAGTCGATTGAAACAAATATTTGACCAGAGACTGCGCTTGTAGTTACAAAATATCATACCTAATATGACATATTTAAGTCACTGAGTATTTGAATTATAGCGGTTACAGGTTTCTGAAAGTAAAGACCGACAGACAATCAACCCTTGGATGGATTTGGATCAAAATTTGTCATATGTCTATACTAAAGATGTTAAATATGCATACCGAATGTTATCTATCTAGCTCTTTTCGTTTTGCCACTATCGTGTTAATTTATTTCCTTGGGATAGATTTTATTCAAAATTTGATTAAAATCTGTAAATCTGGCGCGAAGACCTATGCCAAATTTCAACCATCTAGCTCAAACGTTTTTGAGTTATCTTTGTCACAGATTGACTTATATTTTCCAAAAATGTGTTTTTCGAACCCAGGAAGGTCTTTAACGTGGAGATTCGCCAAAATATCGAGTTCAAATTTTTTGATGATCATTTTTTTTCCATACCGAAAACAAAAGCATTTTCATACAACTTTTCTTTCCAAAAAGAAGAGCAGATTTTAAAAGAAGATAAGAGCGGATTTTTCATTAAAAATATTATCTAATGTATTTCGAAAATTTTATTTTGACGTAAAATAAATGTATATTGATGCTTGACAATAACGTTACAATCTTTAGAGGAAACCACTAAATGATACAAATCGTAAGTGTTAGATCTTAAATATAAAAGATGTTCCACAACAACTGTTACTAATGCTTGTATTTCTGAGTAAATTTACCTTGTGGCCCTTGTCATTGTACATATTTAATTCATCTTATTAATCAAAGAAAAAGCTAGAATTTAAGTATTAAAATTAAAGAAAGAAGTAAAACAATACTAAAAAAGAAGTAAGTATGATATGATAAAGTTACGTTAAGATGAACATAGCAATCACTTCAAAATTACCTTCGCTTAGATTAGACATTACACCAGCGAAGGAATGGGAGTGAAGTTACAAACTTAATGATCATCCCCAGTAGAGGTAGAATGGGCTTACTTCCCGCCTTGAAGCTGGATGCATTTCTACAGCACAGCTTTAATATAAGCATTAGAGAAGCGAGAACCAACCACCATACCAAAGTTTCTTATTCATATGCCTATGATGACTTCCAGAAGGAAGTTACAGTCTTACATGGCACATCAGAGTTACCTTCGCCCTGCCTGGGTATTCGGGACGGACTGAAAAGCCGGCGGGCCGACAGTACTGAAGATACAACTAAGCTTCAGTTTTAAAGGTTATCAATGCAATAAAATAGCTTTTCTCAGAAAAGGTAATATGTTCCTCCATGGAATGCGATGTCACTCGATTCCGTAGCCTTTATAGACCATTAGGGAAACGAGAACCAACCACTATACCATTAATTTCTTATTTCCTTAACTAGATTGCCATCAGTCTTGTATATTAAAACCATGTCAAAGCCCCCTCACTCTGTCTAGACATTCGGTGTGAACTAAATGACTATCGTAGGGACTGAAAAAGTTGAGACATATTGTGACAGATTTTATTACGTACAATTACTCTACCGATTTTGCAAATTTTTGTTTCATATGACCTCTAAATACGACGCCTTTGTTCATCCTTCCCGCTCACCATTGTAATAAAATTTCGAGAAGAAATCGATAAAAAATTATATAACTGGATATACGTTGGAACATATTGTTTGTATTTTGTTCACTTTATTCATAAATCTATAAATTAAAAATAATTAGAATATCTAAGTATCAGTCCCACAGACATTTATTTAGTTTTAAAGTCAGAAAGTGTTTTCAGTGATTATTATTATTGTCGTGCGTTATACTAATAATTTAAAATTAAAGATATCCGATAAAGTGAATTATATAATATTTATACAATAATTTTGTATATTATAATATTTTATACACTATAATTTTTATCTAAAAGATTTTAATCCCGAACAACGCCGTACATATTAACTATCAAAGAACCCAAACTGCTTCGTTGACGTTATCTTCAATTTATTCATTCATTTTATCTTACCGTTACATCAGAATATATTCAGCAATATTATGCCATAATACAAGTCAAACATTACATAACATATAGTGAGTATGTAGATTCCCCCCCCCTTTTTTTCTGTTTTTATCTTCAAACTCGTATGCCCTCTTACAATAAAATTAGCTATTTTAATATATTGTAACTATTAACAGGAAAGCTGGCAAATGAAAATTATATGTGTATGCAAACTAATTTAAGATTATTTTTGTTTGAATATATAGGGTGATCAAGAAATAACAGGAGGTGTTCGGAGCCATATGGCGTGTTATGTATATGACGAAGTATAACAAAATTTGGTCACCATACACATTAAAAAAAAATAGAAAAAAAAAGAATCAAGAAAAAAATTAGTACGAAAAAACGTCAATAGGGGAAATCCTGGCCCTACAAGCTCATAATATGTGGAAAAAAATACATAATCGATAATGGAAACAGTAAATAGAAACACACCAATTACCAGTGAAAAACGTTTATTATAGCAACTTACAAATCCGGCTCAAGGTGACCATCAATTTGATGTTCCAATAACTGCATACAGTATACGAGGTTTTCGATGGTGACTCGCAGCATATCGACATTTATTCGTCTGACATGTAACGTTATGTGATCTTTTAAAGTAGGAATGTCAGGATCCTTTATACACAAAGCCTTTCAAGTGAACCAGAACTGCCTCACAACCAGAAATTGCCAAGATTCAGATCAGTGTCATCAGTTAAGGAATTTTATCTTATAGCAATAAAATTTCAGGATCTTACGCAACATTTTCTGCACCGTCGAGATGGGGATATCTGTTTGTCGTGATATTGAACGTGCACTGCTAGTACCCTGCTTATTAGCAATCACCTGATCCATAACGGTAGTTGAAACTTCAATTTGTTCCTGCTTGATAACTTTAGGTCCTCGGCCTGGTTTCACATCAAAAATTCCTGTTGTTTTCAAATCTTTCAACCATTCTTAAGTTAGTTATGGTCATAGGTCCTCTACGTAATTATTTTAACCGCCAGTATTCATGAAGAGCAGCACTGGCATTTTCATACCTCTGATAAAACAGCTTGAGTAATAAGGCGCGTTCACATAGTGACAACGCAATCGACGACGAATTCTTGCAGAATGACATAAATTCCCACAAGCATTCCTTTTATCTTCTATGTCATTGTCACAAAGTACCCATATAAGCAAATTACATAATACAGTTTTCGATTTCAGCGCCAGGATTTCCCTATCGGCGTTTATTGGTACTAATTTTTTTCTTGATAGATCGAAACCGCATACTTTAATGTATATGGTGGCCAAATTTTGTTATATTTCGTCCAGTACATAACACGCTACAGGGCCCCGACCTCCTCCTGTGATTTCTTGATCACCCTGCATACAACTGAAGACATAGAAAACATCTTATAAAAATATAATGACAGAAAACACGAAGATGATTTTAATTCCACTTACTTGCAATGTCCAAACAAGACTCGTTCAGGTTCACTGACGCTTTTATTATGAACGTACTGGTTGTAAAATTCCGAAGCTTCTTTATAACATTGCGTGTATAAATTCTTCTTCTCTATTCGCTTATAACAATTGACATTCGTCAGGTACTCTGAAAGAAAAAGGGAATGTTCAAGAAGATTTGAACCTATTGCTAAATTCTTCTTCTCTATTCGCTTATAACAATTGACATTCGTCAGGTACTCTGAAAGAAAAAGGGAATGTTCAAGAAGATTTGAACCTATTGCTAAATTCTTCTTCTCTATTCGCTTATAACAATTGACATTCGTGAGGTGCTCTGAAAGGAAAAGGGAATGTTCAAGAAGATTTGAACCTATTGCTTGGAAATTGTACGATAATAATGTTTTAAGATTGATTCATTTATCGTAAATTTATTTTGAAATTTTACTCTTAAGGCATGACCAGGCAACTTTTAAAATTCTATGATTAAATTTTTTATATATCGTTTTGTAATTCTGAAGACATTGTAAGAAACACAATAACAGATAAAATATAAAAATGCATTGTATTCTGTCTGCCTTTTGTTATAAGTTATATATATATATATATATATATATATATATATATATATATATATATATATATATATATATATATATATATATATATTACATTTACTTATGTTTAATTTTTATGGTTGATCCTCCATTCCTTCTAAAATTAGTTGAAACATATCTTTTTTATTACTACTCTATTTTTAAACTTAACCTGGGATTAAAGTTTGTGTTTAAGAAAGTAATTTCAAATTAACACCATGTATTAACCCTGAATGAATGATTTTGAACTAAGTATGCCTAATATTTCATATGATAGGAAATCAACTTTATATCAACCCTTAAAATAAAAATGGCTTCTATATGTATTTCGAAATCTTTTATAAATAAGTTTATATAAAATGATAAAAATTTTATGTAGTTCAGAAGAAAAAAAATAAAGTCCAAAGAGTGTTTCGAAATTTAGAAAATTTTCATTTTTCTTGGTTAAGGAAATAAATAAATATTTATAAATTTGTAATAAGTAAATTTGCACCGATTATCTATTTGTCTTCTTCCAAAATTTATTAATGATTTTTTTTAATAGTTATTGATTGACGCCCTATAACTTTTCAGGAATAATTCTTTTTTAAATCAAAATAGTTTGGGTAAAGGTCCTGGTCATATTGTGGTGTAGATGAAGTTAGCGTAGATAAAGAGTGTGTTAACTAAAGTCAAAGAAAGCATTCACTAATCTCAATTCGATACTTTATTCAAGGAACTAAATCTTAATTCTGTTTTTATCCCCAAGACAAAATGACTTGAATCTTCCAAATTTAGAAAGATACAGAAATTGTAAGAACAATTCTAGAACAAACAAGAAATAACAGAAAGTGAATCAATAACAAAACAATTTTGAGGCAACTTGCCAGCAGTCAGATTAACTTGCGAACTGTCGCTTTCAGTTCATAGAATTCTACCATTGAGCAATTTAGTCCGTACCAAGTTAGTACAAGTTTCGTTATAATAAATATTAACTACAGAAATGATATATCGTTCATACAAAATTGAATTTAATATTAATGCGTGATACTAAAGCAATGAAAAGCATAGGCGTAAAAACAATTTCAAATAATAAAATAAGAGAAAAATTATATGGCGTTAAAATTGGTACAACTAAAAGAATATTTTATGGATTTTTAATGTGGTATAAAATAATAGTAATATGGTAATGTTGTATATAAATAGTGGCAATTTTAGTGATCGAAATGGTTTACTTACTTGGTCGTAGTACAGAGTTTTTGTCACAAATTTCTTTGTAGAACCTTCCATCTTGTCGGTAAAAAGGAAAAAGAGGATATCGGTCAAATTCAGTGCATTCTTTTACGTAATCTTCAAAGCAACCAGACATCTTCACTAGAACTCTAAAAGATTACAAAGTTTGTTAAGGAATCGATATGCAATTATCTCAAAATTTGTTCTTTCGATATTTTCAGTTTTAGACCCTTTACACCCCTGAATGCATGAGGAAATGGAAATGACAGAAAGAAATTATCTTTCTATTCGGAAACATTCCGAAATATATCTCTGTTGCTTGCATCAGGTGTAATATTATTATAGCTAATTATTTTTACATCATGCATACACATTTTACACAACAATACCAATTCAAAAACGTTATTACGATGTAATCTAAAAACGTTATTAAAAGAGAAACACGAACGTTTTTTTGAAACAATAACCAATGAAAAAAGAAATATTAACTTCAATATCACTGGCAAAAGCCCGCAAGTGAATGTTCAAAGAAAAAATATTTTTTAATTCTTATTAGCAATAAAATGTATTAATATAAATTATATTTAAAATTAATTTAATAAAATTTTATTAATAGAAATATTGTATGCAAACCAAATTAGCATCTGAAAAGTGAATTTGTTTTAAATTTTGAGGTCGTTTAAATAAAGTCTGTTTTGAATATGTTATGAGGTTATTATAGAAAAAAAATCAAAGGTTTTTGATTAATCTATAATTTCTTAAAAATCTGTTTATCATTATATTTGAGGGAGCACCTATTATATAAAAAAGTATTACATGGGAATTTTGATATCAATTTATATATCAGCCTGACGTTTGAGAGCAGCATTTAATGAAAAACGCGTTACTTAATTTACAGCATATTTACCAACCTAAAAATAGAACACTGTTAAAAAATAAATAATGATGATAAGATAAGGTCACATTACCTCTTAAAATATAATTATAATGACATCTTATAAATTAGAAGAAAATACAAAAAAAAAAAAGATATTTTGAAACTGATTTTTGTACATCTAAAATCATGAAAGGTGCCGAAAACAGCAAAAGAATATTAACAGTACAGCGATAAAATTCATACAGAAAAGTGCATGTCAAACATTAAAAAGTTGAGAAAAATAATCTTTTCGTTTAACCTTGATCATCATTTTAACATAAATGAATTTGCAAGCCATAAAATAAATAATAGTGCAATGTTAGCTACGAACTTTCCTAATAAAGAAACGTAATAATAAAAATAAATATAAACTTTTCGACGAATAAATTTATTCTTGATTCAGAATAATGCCTAAAATCTAATAAAACATATTTAAAAATCAATAAGAATGATGTAGCTATGCATAAAAAAAGTAATTCTTTTTACTTGATCAAATTTTACAATTATTGGATTGCACAATGACGTCGAAAATAATAGCAATTCATTCATCCCTCACAGAGGTTGGAGAATTACTTTGAGTTGATCACACATATCAAAAGATGGCCAACATTGCGCCATTGTACGATTGCGACATATGATTGCGGAAAGCACAAAAGCCCTTCAAAATAGATGCTATATGACCACGTGCATCACAAGACGATTTTCTGGAAATAGTTACTGAAGAATGGATAACAAAAACAAAGCTAAAGCTGATTCGTTTAGACTGACAAAAAAAAAATACAAAAAATGAAATCTACGATTGCAAATTTCAAGTTATCAAGTGAGAACATTATTTTTATGACATTACTTGTCTTAATTAATTTAAATCATTAACCAGTTTAAACCTGTTTGAAACAATCACGATACTTTTCTATAGGTCTCTATCCCTCCCCTCTCTCTGTATATATATATATATAATTTTTTTAAACTTTCATTTTCAATTTTTCCAACTTTTAAACAACATTTCGGAGTTCGACCGATTTTGAGATGAAATAACAGCTATGATGTCATAGTTCTACGTCCACCTTTTAAAAAAGCATCTGCTGTTAAAGAAACATACATAATAATAATACAATACTGGTAAAAGCAGGTAAAAAATATATGCGATTAAAAGATGATGATGAAAATGGCCATTTATGCTTTATTCCCATTATGCCTATACGATTTCGAGCTTCAAAAACCCATAACCAAAACAACACCATATCCTCACATGTTAAAAGAGAGAGAGAGAGAAGTTCTGGACGAACTTTGGCGAAACATGTTCTTTAAAAGATCCAATAATCACTAAACATTATGACTATGGTGGGACATTAGGGCTTTTCAGCCAAGATATTTGTAGAAAATTAACTGAGGAATGTGTAGAAAATACTTCAATTATATATAGTAGAAGGCATAATCGAGGAGTTTAAACTTTCATCCTGAAATCAACTGATTGATTTAATGTACGATGTTCTAGTGTACATTTAGGTTAGATTTGCTGCTTAGTTCTTCGTAGTAGGAAAATGGACTTGCGAGATAAATTAAAAGTTGATTTCTCTGTGAGCCAATTTCAAACGCATATTACAATGACGCAGCTCAAATGTGATTAACTATTCTTACGTCTACATATTTCCCAGATATATTTCTTTCTCACTTCGTTGTATACTAAGTCTGCTAAACGAAACTATTGCAACTGTCGAAAAATTCGAAACCTTTTGATCTTCTTGAGTCTAAAAAATACCCGTCTGGTATTATGTCTACCTATTGCAATGGCTATTTGAGAACCCAACAACTCTTTTTATGTCCAGCCGGCCGAAGACTCTCCGTGTGGGGGTGGCTGACACATACATAAATATGTCTTGGTCTCAAAGTCCCCCATGTCGAGAGTAATACTACTGGGGGTGGGGGTACTAGATCAGGGGTGATCTTTCTCTGATTCAGGTCTAAATTACGAACTGTGGATGAGTGAATGAAATGCATAAATGAAGTCCGCCTCGGAAAAGGGTTGTGACGTGTGTGTACATAAGTCATGCACTTGACCCTAGATGGCGCTACTTAAAAAACAGGAGACGCACCCTTGGCTTAAAATCACTGACTTCTGAAGTCAGTGGGCTTGTCTCTGGCAAGTGCCATTAGAAACAACAACACAACTCTTTCAAACGATAGATATGAAATATGGTATATGCTCTTTACATCAAATTTGTATTTCTATTAAAATTTGAATCAAATCCATTCAGAGTCTGTCTATCTGGCTGTCTGAATACGAGTTAACACGATAACTACAAAATCAAAAGAACTAGATGAATGCAGTTTGGAACTCAGGTTAAGAATGAAAGTGCAGATCCCTTTGAAATTTGAAGCTAAATACATGAAGGGATTGACAATCTGTCTGTACCTTTATATTCATGCCGATGTGATAATTCAAATATAAGATGACTTAAATCAATGAAATTTGGCGTATTGTTTTGTGACTGCAAATAAATTCTTGGCCAAAGTTTGGCTTCAGCCTGCTTGAAAAAAGGCACCCATAATACGCATTTTTTTTTTTTTTTTGTCGATTGCATATTAATTGCATGTCAGTAATTAATCGCCAAAACAAGAAAAATCCATCAGGTATGGTCAACCCAAAACTTTCTCGCCTATTCTCTGGTATCCCATAGAAAATAGTGCATGGTATTCACGGAAATTTTTCAAAAATGTGTTTCCCCTACTAATGGGGAAACGGGAATCGTCTAAATGCAGAGAATCGTCAAAATTTGTTCGAATTTTTTGACGATTATGAGATCTCTATATTACGTGTACGAGAAAGTAAAAAGAATATTTTCACACGCTAGAAACAGCAAATAACTAGGATCGCACCAAAGATAGATATTTTTTAAATTATTCTTTGCATATTCCTTACAACTTATACAGAAGCATCAGTTTTCTTCACTATACCAAAATGCACATAACTCTCATGCAGGGTTATCTGAAAATAAAAATATGGGCACTAATGACATGCGTGGCCTTGCCTAGTGCCCATAATTTTATGCGAGAGGAAAAAGAATAAAATTTTATTAAAGAGTGAATATGCGAGAAAATTTTGGAGAGACCACACATTTTGAATATTTTTTTAATGAAACGCCTATTTTTCATTTACTTGTTGACTTCAAAACATAATATTTTGGGTTTCATGAAACTATATTTTCCAAACATGTTTGTTATTATTGATTTGTTACTATTAGAATTTGGCATTGAAACATTTTCTTATGTGTAACCCATAAAGAACTGAAGAAAAAAAATTAAATGTATGATTATGGAAAGTGTGTATTATGATGCACTTTAATTTCTTTTTGTTATAAAATATTTTTTTACAATTATCTTCAAAACAGTGATAAATTCCTCATAAATATACAATGCTGTCATTAATCCTCTTTAAAAATATGCAACTATTATAAATATACTTAGATATTATACAGCTATCATTAATACACTAAATTTAAGAACCATATCTATTTTAATCATCAGTTTCACTTCCACAACAACAGGAATCACAAAATGACCTATTTATGACTAACGTTTCCTTACTAAAATGACATCAACGCGGAAACATTTTTTTGCATCCTGAAGTCCCTTAATCCGGTACTATTTGCTTAATAAAACCATCTATCAACATTTTACATTCATTTGATACTCAAGGACAGATAGTATTATCTGTCCTTGAAGTAGTAACTCACTGATATCGATAAGAATTAACATTAAGATTATATGTCCTTGTCATAAGTAGTAACTTACTGATACTGATAAGAATTAACATGAATAAGATGAAAAATGCATTTAAATTTTTGAAAAAGAATTTTATTACTTACCATTGAAAACCCTTTAGTTAATAATATTTCACTTCATAGCAATTTTGAATAATTTCTCACATAAAATTCTAAATTTATTTTATTTTACTGTATATTGTATTTTATTTTATCGTATATAATTATCGTATAAATGTCTACTTATCATTTACGTTATGATACGTATGTCACATAACTTAATCGCAATGAAATAATGTTTCATGAAATTTAACAAAAATAATATTTAATGAATATTATAATATTAAATTAAATTTTCATCAATAAATTATTTAATGAATAAAAAATATTTAATGGAATTTAACATAAATAATACTTAATGAATAAAGCAATATTCAGTGAAATTTAACATAAATAATACTTAATGAATACAATAATATTTAATGAACTTCATCATAAATAATTATTTAATGAATAAAATAATATTTAATGAAATTTAGCATAAATGATATTTGATGAATAAAATAATATTTAATGAACTCTTAAATAATATTTAATTAAATTTAACATAAATAATATTTAAAGAATAAAATAATATTTAATGAAATTTAACATAAATAATTATTTAATAAATAATATAATATTTAAGAAATTTAACATAATTAGTATTTAACGAAGTTTAACATAAATAATATTTAATGAAGAAAATTATATTTAATGAAATTTAACCTAAATAATATTTAACGAAGTTTAGCATAAGTAATATTTAATTGAAAAAGAGTAAAATTTAATGAAATTTAACATAAATAATATTTAATGAATAAATGCATTTGATGAAATTTAACATGATCGCAATGAAATAATATTTTGATGATGTACAAGTAAATTGCTTTTACAGCTAGTATTTAAGAACTGGGGTTATTTATTTTGTCAGTTTCACCTTGCAATAATCGAAACCCTAAATTAACCCATTTATGACTAACATTTCCTTTTTGGAAGGTAAAAACACGGAAGTATTTTTACTTCCTAAAATTGAAAGTCCTTGATCCAGTTTGATTTGTTTGGTAAGCTCATCCGTCATCTATAGCATCCGATTAATATCCAAGGTCATATCCAAGGTCAGGTAGAGTCATTGAGAACTAATAGTGACTCACCGATGCTCATGAGAAGATGATTTAAATGATTGAAAAAGATTTAAATGCATTTTTATTTGCGTAATTATTAATCAATTCATCATTCATAATTATTAATTCATTATAAATCAATGGCTTTTTGCTCAGTTAGGTAAACGCAACAAATATATTAAATTATTTTTAAATAAAAATTTGAATTTAATTCCTTATGTCCAATACCTTAATGAGTTTCACTAGTTATTTAGTTTTTAATATTTCACATAGCATCAAATTGCAACGGAATAAAAATTTGATGGTAGTACAGAACCAGAAGTTGATAATTTTTGCGATCTCTCCTTTGATTTTTCTCAAATTGGAGCACAGCTATACGATGACTGGATTGGTACTTGATTCTCAATCAAATTTCATTGTTCAGTCCCTATGATATCAATATTCGACTGTGTCGGGAGATGCCTACTCTTTACTCCGATTATGAGTTCGAACTTTTTTTCATACATCTGGTCAAATCCAGTAGTGACAAATGTTCTTTCCTATAGTAATAAATTCTTGACTTTTGATTACAAGTCAAACAATCCGTGTCCAGACATATCAAATCCTAGTGCATATTTTAATAGAAGCAATTAGAAAAATGAATCTGTTAACTTTTTAAACTATTGTAATTAATAAGTTGAATTGTTAAACATAACACAGTTTGCTTGAATTTCGTGATATTAGATATGTAAAAGTTGAATTAAATAATTCCGAAGCAATTTAACTTTGTGAAGAAAAAGAGAATTCCTCCTTTTTAAATGTTCAGTATTTGAAGTAACCATATTCAAAGCAAATTTCGCATTCAGAATATTCGCTATAATTTCTAGAACATTTAAGTTTCTAGTATTGCAATCAATAAATAATTCGAATTCGGGACTTTGCCAAATTTCCAAGTTTCAGATCTCCTTGAGTTAAAAAAATGTTTTGGCATTACGTCTGTCTGTCTGTGGATCTAATAACTCAACTACACTTTGAGCTAGAATTTGAATTATAGACTCGCAACTAAATTTGTAGATCTCTGTACAATTTTAAAAGGAATCCATTCTGGGAAGTCTGTCGGTCTAGTTGTTCAAGCACTAGTGAACTCGATAACTATAAAATATAAAGAGCTAGATAGATAAAATTTGGTACTAAAACTCAGATTCTGATCAGATTATTAATTAAATATGTTAAAGAGTTGACCTTCTGTCGATCTGTTCTTGCACATATATTTAAAGCATAAATCATATATACGTACTGGCGTAAATAACAAAAATTCGCTCTGCGATTTTGTGATTACAACTGTAGTTTTGTGTCTGACTTCACTCAGTCTAAGAAAGTAGCCCAAAGTACATATTCATTCATTAGATTCAGTGAAAATGCTAGATTCATTTTAAAAATATAGATTTCATGGCTTAAGCCCGCCATTGCCATGCAAGGCATTCCCGTTTTCCCCAAGGTACACAATTTTATGGAGGAGAATTAGAATGAAACCTTTATTAGCGAATGCTTGTGAAAGTTGCGGGAAGAATACTCCCTCTGGTTTGAAATTATGCTTACATATTTGGGAATAATAATTCAAAAATGGTAACAAACAAAAGAATGAATAAAATTTGGTAATTAATTTTTATTTCAAAACTGTAGATTTACATAAATATTTTTACCAAATAATTTTATGGGAAAATGTCTTGATACACAGTCTCAAAACGTTTGATTGCAATGGCAAAAATGATACGCTGGTACGTTGATATGGGTTGACATTGGATAAATTAAAGATGATTGCCGATCATTTTAAAGCTTCTCATCATTGAGATGCTTTTGAATCACAGATTATCCCTCTGAAGCTTTGCACTTTCGGTAATTTGACAAAAAAACCATTTTTATCAAAAATTTACTTTCGATAGCATCAAACATCATCGATTCTCACTGACATTATTTTATAGACTTGATGTCCAGTGTTAATTCTGAAATTTTAAAAAAATCATTCGATTTTATGTATTGAGAATACTGGGATACACAAGAATTGTTCAAAGATAAGGAGAATTCTGTGCTCTTTTAAAAATCATAATGATAACTTATGCTCTTAAAAAGTTGATAAACAAAAGACGATTCTACTTAACTAGTGGCTTTAAATAAAAAAAAATTATGCTGGATTATTTTTTGAGAATTCTAAGGAAATCCCTCTTTCTCCCAAACGTATCAAGGCGGGAATATCTAATTAACTAAGTATACACCACTGGTAACAATCATTCACACTTAACGAAAGGAGGAAAAGTTTTGAAGTAACAACATGTCATCATGGGCGTACACTGTGTAGTTGTGTAGTTGAACGGGTGTTTTGGGCTTTTCATTAATGATAGAGTTTAAAAAGGGAAAAAAATGTTGATACTTATCTCTACTGAATGAAAAAACAACGACAACAAAAAAAAAACATTGTAAAGTGTTTTTCACAGTGTAAAGGCTATTTTGGACATTTTGTTTATTAAACCATTTATGTATTTAAAAAATTAATTAACCCAATTTTTTATATTTTTCTCCGTGAATTTTTCTTTTAATAAGAATTTTCTCACCTTAGAAAAATGTATTCATCAAAGATAAAAAGTATGAAGAGATTATTAACACTCTCATGTTTGCATGATTCAGAAAAATTTTCTTTTCAGTTGCCGAAATTTTTTGCAATGTAATTCAATAAATTATACAAATATAACGCACACAATTTATTGCAACACAATATACTTGCTTTTTATGAAATGATACACGTAAATAAATGCGATTTATTGTGGTTATTGAAAGAAAGTAATAAAGATATTCTTGCTTTATCGTATTCTTTATTTGATTTCTCTTAAAAATAAAATAATTCCTTTTTAACAAAATTCTACCCTTATTTAATATTTCACATTTAATGATATGTACAACAGTCCCCTGAATATAATGAGACGTTACTCATCAATTTGTGTTTTTTCCCTAATATTATATAAATAATCTACTGGACATCTGATGATAACATATGAATGGCACTAAACTGGTGTCACCGAACGGAAATTTTGATGAAAAATATTTAATTCTTAGTGAATAAAATAATTAATAGTTATTATTGAATATATTTCATATTTAATATCTTAAAAAAGAGTTCTTACGGGCAGAGTGTTTCCAACTCCGCTTCGTCTGGAGCTTTATCAACAGCTGTGAGCCGTGTTTCTGGATACATATCATGGCAGGCAACAAGCATTGCATCGCACTCCTGTGAAGTAGACTCTACTTTACCTAAGGAAAACAAAGAGTAATTCTATATATTTTAAGTATAAATATTGTTCCTGACAAGCAGATTACAGTTACACTATTTATTAAGAACATTTTGCAAAGCATCAGTAAATTAGAGGTGTTAGAAATTATAACTTTTTGCATTCTTCTGTATGAAATATATAAGAAAATACTGTAACCGTCAAATAATTCGACTTCCGGATTTTGATAAATCACATTCTAAAAAACAGGCGTTTGGAATTAATCTGTAAACACAAAAATGCTGTGAACTGAGTGAATGAAATTTGGCATATAGCTTTACACCACTGTATATTTCTTTCATGTTCTGATCGAAATCAATACAGAGGAAATTTGTCTACCTGTCAGAGAACAAGTGAACACGACAATTGTAAGCATTGTAGATAGAAATTGATGTATAATTTTCAGATATGTACTTCATATCTATATTAAAGTTTGAAACAAATATGTTAAGAGGTTAACCATGTGTCGGTCTGTGCATTTACACGCTTGTAAACGGATAATTAAAAAAAATAATGCGATGCCTTAGAAAATTTACTTTCGGTTCCGTCGTTCTGAAACAATCATAAAAATCGTACACGTGGTTTTATTCACTTTACTTCAAAGTCCTATTTAGGATTCTCAAAATCCCGACTTTCGTGACATTCATGGGTCAAATGTCCACAAATTTTATTTTGTAGAAGATGATTGACACCTTTATTAAAGAGTCTGCGTAAAGTTCAATTTTATGCAGTTTATTAAAGTTTCGGCTTATGCATGCTCGTAAGTTTGAGACTGACAACTAGAAAAAAAGATATACTAGGAGATTGGTACAAAGCAAAATATAGAATTTTAAATTTTCAAATCACAAAATCAAGTGAAATAAACGGAATTTTAAGATATTTCATGAATTTAGCACAACAGAAAGAGACATTCCTTGTTTATTAAGTTTTTGACTGTATTATGGACAAAGTTTTGTCAAATACATTATCATTTATTTGGTTTTTTTAGAGTTCATGCATCAAATGGAAGATATCTCATCAGTAAAATAAGATCGAACTTGATTAATTACAACAACAACAAGGCAGTTGTCAGTTTCCTTAGTTTTACTAAAACTATCACGAATGTTGTTGAAAGTTGTTATGAAATAACCTTTCAATATAAAAGTTATTCTTATTAGACTTGAATATAAAATTGAAAAATCCCTATTCTCCCAGGTGCCTTGCCGCAGAATTGAAATAATATTTCACGGCACAGTTTGTGAAAGAAATAAGCAAAATGAGAAAGAATTAGTCATATCATTGAATATCCAGCGGCATTATAACAATTAAGAGAAAATTGGCGAAATACCTACATTGGCCTTATTTCCATAAAAATGATATTCCGTGAAATTTTAAACCTTTAATTAAAAATCAAAAATGAAACCAAATATTCTCTTATGTACTTAAAAAGAAGAAACGGCAATAAAAGCCGTGTGTTTTTCCTTTTTTCGATTTTTTTTATCAATCACAGATTTTATTTCTAATAAGAGTGACCATATTACTCTCAGATACATTATACAATAAGACAATATGCAATAAATAGTTTAAATTTTGATGAAATTCCATGCTTGAAATGGAACGTTCATTAACAGAATAATGATTTGGTTTATGAGCTTTGTTGAAAACCATTTGTTTTAAGAGCTTTGAGGAGAGCCACTGGTAGGATAAATATTCCTCTTTTCCTGCTAAATTTTTAATTTTATATATTTTTATTGATTTTAAACATAAAATTTGTGCAAGAATTTTTAAGAAATAAATTTTAACAAACTGAAATTACGAAATATTTAATTTTGAATCACTTTTAAGAAAGTTAGTTTCAATATCTTGTCCCATTAAAAGTACAAAATTCAAATTTAAAAGTAATTTTGAACAAAATAAACAAAATTACAGTTCTTTTAATACAATATAAATGCTATTTAATTATAGGTTCAGTCTTCCTAAAAAGAATTATAAAGCAACTTATTTTGCTAGAAATATAAAATAAGATAATATAAAATTTGCTGAAGGTAATTAATTAGGAATATTTCAGATAAAGTTACATGTTTAACGAAACATAATTTTATTTGAGGAACTGCAAAACCATTATGTTTTTAAATCACATTTCTTTGAACAAAGCATGGAAAAAATATCTCGAAGCCTCGCAACCTTTTATTGCTGCCTATTTTACTTATCTGTTTATTCGACCACGTGGAAAAGCTTAAAAAATGAACATTTAAGTTCGCAACATCTCTTCCTTTTCATTCTTATAAGTTTAAAATATTATTTCGAATTTATAATAAAAAACCTACCTCCCGTAAAAGCAAAAGCAATCAGCAGTACAGTCCACATTTTGCAGTTTTATAAATCTCAGAAATGAAAGTGTTTGAAATTTATAGCCATCCAGGTTATCAACGGAAATCGTGCCATCCTGCTACGTAACGGAATAAAGCGCACAAAAGAGGACACGACTCAGTCTTCCCCCCGTGCACTGAATCCCTGTTCATCTGAATAGGTATGGAGAGGAAGAAGCGAATGGAATAAAAGTCTCTAATAAGAAAGACAATAGATGTAAAATATTACGCGTGCAGTTGAAAAAATGTCAATAAGAATAAATAATACAGATATGAAATTACAAAATGAAGGATAGTAACAGGAAAATTAAGTGGTGTTACAGTTGCATCTTGCTTTCAAACAGTGTGAGTCTATCTTGGCATGAATTAAATAATTAAATAATAATCAAGTCAGAAGAAAACTGAAATTTTGTTTACATGAACATTCATTACAATATTATAAGACATACTGGGAAGAGAAATTTCTAGAATAGTAGTGGTTCTCGTTTTCCGTGCCGTTATATTCCAAGGTCGAATTACTTCCACTCCACAAATGGCAGGCGCCTCTTCAAGAGAGGTTGTACCGTGATCGGTGTTGTTTTTAAAACAAATTCTGAGAAAGAAAATTTTTGAATATAAGTTATGGAATTTGTTCTCTTGCTCTGCTTTTAACTACCATTCTAAAGTGAGTTTTAGAACTTTTATTAGTCGTTGAAAGTGATTCCGGTTTCTTTCTTAATGTCTACTATTAATAAATATGAATATATGTGTATGTTTGTTGGAATTATACAGGTAAGACTGTTTGAACTGTTAATTTCTGAAAATTCTGCACAAGAATAAATAGGACACATTTTCAAAATTTGAAAAGATACGTTTCTAATGAGGCCAATTTATAATCGCGTAATTTTTTTTCTGAATTTTTGAAATTTTACAAAAATATTTTTTCCCTAATTTCCAAAACAGATGACATTTTTACCAAGAAATTCATTGTCCTGTCAAATGTTAATCATGTAATTTTTTTCCATTGTTGAAAGTTAAATGATGTCAGATTATTTACAAAGTGACTAAAAATTGTGATTACTCTGTCTAGTTACTCTGTCACGAAATTTAGAATAACTGAATCGCGCATATACGTTTCTAACAGCTGTATGTCGTCATGGGACTAGCCTCTATAGGAGATTTTTATGTATACAGTAAAGAGAAATATGCAAAACAATTATAATAAACAGCTTTAATAACAGAATTTAATGGAATCATGGACATGTAATTATCTTTAATCTATTTAATTAAAATTAAATATAACCATCATCTTCGAAGAATCAATTCGTTCCCAAAGACGAGAAGTGAAAATAAAGAAATATAAGCCAGTTTCCTCTGAAAGTCTCCCTGGAAGAAATTCAGCAAAGTTCTGGTTGTCATATACCAACTAGAAGCTGAATGTCTTATTAACTAAAAGAAGATTGGACATTTCTTTTTCATCATTAATGTAGATTTCGATAATGTAGATTTCAGCATTGTCACCAAACATAACAAATGAAATCTCCTCGGTTTCAAAAAAGGGATGAGCTGGAGAGATCTCGTAGAAGCTTTCTTTTATACTGCTGAGACTAAAATAGTATTCCTCTCTTTCTATATTAAAATTATGCACTTTGGGCTAGACCATGAAGTCTCCGAAAGTTTAGATACTTATTTTCAAAATTCCATACATAAAAGTTATATACTTCGTAATATAGTAAAGACAACCCATACCTGTGTATTAAGCGCAGGCCATTATCGAGCAGTTATTACGAAAAGGTTTATTAGAGTGTGATCTTGGTCGATTGCATTTGCCGATTAATCGCTAGAAAGAGATTAATATACTGGATACGCATTTTGGACGTCTTGTTTCTACTAATAGAACCAAAAATTTTGCTTGAACTGCGCTTGTAATCTCAAGGTTCAACTTTCATTTATTTGTGTCATTAAATTTTTGAGCTATTGTTTCTGCATGAATTTTAAAATGCAACACTGGTCAGTGCTCAGACAGATATAGTTCAAAATGTGATAAAGATCTGCGCATTAGGTGATAAAATTGTGGACTCAGTTTCATTTACAAAATTGTTAAGTTTTTCAATTATCTGGCTTTCATGCGTGGGAAAGCATAATCCGACTGACGGGGAACATCTTAATTGATTTGATTGACGATTTGACGCAAATCATATTAAGTCTGTGTTTCTAATTATATCTATGTAGTTCTTTACGTCTTGCAGTTAACGTATATGCCTAGTCTCGAACAATCAGCAAAAGAGTCTTCCTCTGAATAGATTTCATTGAAAATTTCAGGTGCCTTAAAATTTTGATTAAAGACCAAATGTTTTCCATCTTTATAAAATCGTTTTTGACTTTTAATTTTCAAAGACAGAAAAACATAGTCCAAAATATATTTTTCGGATTCAGAAGGATATTGAAATACGTCAAAATCAAAATTTCTAATTTTTTTTTTTAAGTTTTACTTTCTATTTGTATATATTTCGTATGCGAGAAAAAAAAAGGATATTAAATTTTTCCTGATGTATTATAGTATAATATGTTTATTATGTTTTAAGTCTTATATATTATATTAAAATATGTTTATTTTGTTTTATGTCTTATATATTATAGTATAATATGTTTTATGTCATTGCTATTTTATTTCTAAAATTATCTCTTAATTATATAGCAGTGATAAAATGTACTCATGACAAACTCATTGAATATTGTCATAAAACCATAAATCCAGTAACTAAAGCAAAGGTAACTATCATAAAAATTGATTTAAACCTTTCTAAGGCCGTGGGAAGTATGCTTCCCACCAAATTTATCAATCTTTGTATGAATTTATGTAGGTTGGCATAAGTTTTGACACATTTTTTTAGAAAGACAGAAACTTCAGTTCTTTATCTCGCACAAAATGATGTGTCTTGTCTGTTACTTAATTATTAATTAACCAAATTAATTAATTTATCAAATTAAATTTATCTAATAAGCTAAATGAATCCTTTTTCTTATTCTAATTTTAAGCCTAAAAATATTTTAACATAATATGACTAGAAAAAAAATGGCCCTTTAAAGAGTTAAAATAACTAAAAAATTGAATATATTTTCACGTGATGCATAAAGGGATTTAAGCAGCAAAATAAGTATTTAAGACCACTTAAACTCCCCATTGAGCGTGATTAACTGCTATAAGCCAAACTGTTTACCACATAGGGCATTTTTAATAAATTTTAACTTATCGTAAACGAAATAGCAACAAAAAAGTAATGTTATAAAATTTGAACTTCAAATTATGTTTCGTTCGCTTCTTTCTTACTTCTGCTTTGTTGCTGCACCTTCTTGCATATAATCATGCTTGCCACTCGGAAGAGAATAAAACGAAATTAAAAATACAACGTCTCGTTTATGTCTTCCAACCTGTGCTCTGCTTCAACCAAAATTATGTTACACACGCAAGCACACACACACACACACAAATATATATATATATATATATATATATATATATATATATATATATATATATATATATATATGCAATTACATTTATCTGTCTACAAACATGATAGTTAGTCAAAAACGGTTGTATGACAGATGCGTACAACCATTTCCGTACAGCTCATAAAAAAGCCAATAAATCACGCTTAGCTCTTTGAAAAAAGGGGGTAGGGAGTAATTAGTCTAGGTTTGCTAAAACATATGTTATCTGTTGGCAAGAGTATTTGGCGAGAAAATGTATTGGTATTTTAACTAAATTTTGATGCTTAAACACAGGGAAAAAACTTTTGTCTCTATGTGTATATGCTGGCTCCAAATCATATAAATTCTCTGCATTATTCATTCAAAATCAAAGTATGCTAAATATAGTTCTCATGAAATGAAAATCAATAAACTTTAAAAAAATCCGAAATAGAAATTCCATTCTAAAAAAAAAAAATACACCTGAACTTAACTATTACCATCACAAACGATTCCCATTGTTTTAAAATAAGTGGATCATTTAAATGTGCATTTCAGCTAATTAATAGCACATAAACAATAAGAGAATTTAACAGTGATAAATTTACTACTATTTGAAATTAAATCTGTTCAAAGCTTTTGAATTTCTGGAACTCAAATAAATAATTCAAATACACATGAAATAAATAATTTAAGAAGCCTGATATAATAAAAATACATCTTATCTTATATTTAAAAATCTAGTATTCTCTTTTATGTGAAAACTTTATCTTTTCGTACGTAAATATAAACGGAAGATCTTGACTATAAAACATACATGCTATCTAAGATCTGTATTCTTTTTACAGAATAAAAGTAAGCAAAGACTGATAAACCAATAAAATTAATGAATTTTTTTAAAATTTTAAGATAATTTACGTAAGACATAATATTTTTTGTATTAATATTTTTAAATGCACTGAATTGCATAATTTTTTCTTCCAAATATACGTGTGTTAAATTTAGTATCTCTACGTCCAATGGTCGATATTTTAAATAGAATGATAGACGCATATATATACATTCACTTTCATTCTTGGAAGAAAATCTTATTTTGTTAATTAAAACTTTTAGATTAAAGTCTGAATATTCCACACTTTAATTTTTGAATAATTTTAAGCGAAAAATTTGGAGATATCTGTGAAATTTAAAATATATGCTTCCGTGTTAAAAGCCAATTTTTTCCAACCCCCCCCCCCATCCTTTGTGTGTGTGTGCGTATGTTATTAGGTAATTTTTTATTTAAGTTCCTAAAACAGTCCTTATTTTATTTTATGAATTAAAAATAAAACTCAGGATATTTTAATGGAACATTACAAATGGAAATGGAATAATAATACTTAAGAAAGCATTTTTCACAATTTTTAAACTTATCCCGCATTTACTATTTGTTTGATTTTTATAATATTGCAGTGTATTGAATACTATGATCTAAGAAATCATTTAAATTATTTTTTTGTACATAGTAGTATTAAAGAATTAATGCTCTGTGAAATATTCCTTCAAATCCAATACAAACTCACCAAACTTTTAGCCTATATTGAGAAAAAAAATTATAACTGTTACATAAGTATTATAATGCAGTTTTTTTTTATTTAGCAATATACTAATAGGAAATTATTCATTTTATTTTAATTACAAGATTGCAAATTTCTATAATGGAAATACTATAATGGAATACTGAAGATTTAATCAAAGTTTCATGAATTATGAATGAAAGTAAATTACAGAAATAGAATTGAATGTTCACTTATATAGTTATGAAGAAATAAAACATCTCTTTAAAAACTTCTTTAATGTTACAGCAAGAGTTTCTTCTGCAATGCAGTAAAAGAAGTCTGACTTTATTTTTTTAAATAAAGAAACTAATGTTCTAAATTCATTTGCTCTTAAAATCTTATATGGATCTCGACTGGACTTCTGAAAACTATGGGCTCATTGTGAGATAACCAGACTTTTTCCATAGCAAAATATCTGCAAATTGTGCATTGTTTTCACGAAAAAAATCGCTTAAGAACGTCCGAAACAATGGTAAAATCGAAAGATGCCCTTGAAGCCATTTCTATTAAATATAATTAAATTCCCAAGAGATTTGAATCTACTATACAGGAGCTGTTATGTCAACAGTCCAAAAAAATTATTTAAATAATTCTAATCTGGGGGGGAGGGGACAAGATTTTTAAATAGGTAAAGTTGGCAATTGTCAAGGAACCCCTCAGCTCTAGATAATTTTTAATAATTGTAGAAAGGTAAATAGTTTTATACTTTCATTTAATGACAGTGGGCCGTGCAGTCAAATTTATTCAAGTTATAATCAAAATTATAAATTAATTTTGAGACTTTACTCTAGTAATATTTCTAATTACCATTTACTCGTTATGCTATTTTATAATTCTAAAAAATTTGAAGCTTTACAGTTTAAAGAAATATATTCCCTCCTTTTACAATATTGTTTAGAGTGTTATAGAAAGTTTTCTTTTGTTTTCGATATTTTGCTTAAAATTAATTTTACGTCTTGACAGTGCACTTTTTTTATTTGTACAATATTGAAATGGACTTTTTAGAAAGGGACTTGCGACTTCAGTTTTCAAAATTTACTACTTAAAATTGGTGAATAAAAATTAAATTAAAATCAATAAAAAATTTGGAGGGAAAGGGGGGCTTTGAGATTTGCATTATCTCAAGGCCCCAGGAAGGTTTAAAACGGCCATGAATTCTTTTGAAATTAGAAATAATTATATTGTTTAAAATATGGAAAAAAACGCATAGCTAATAAGTAAACATTTCAATAAAGGGGTAGATGTATATTGTTGAAGAGTGTATCACCAGAACTTCATTCAACACTATTTTTAATGACTTTTTGTACATATAAGAACGATCTTTAATGAAATTAAAGTTTCTGAAGAACATATACTACATATATTAATGTAAAAATCCTTTTTCTTAATTTTGTTTTATATTTAACAGTAGATTTCGATTATAGTTTAATGAATAGTGCAACTAGAAGAAAATTAAATTTGAATTCAGCTAATATTTCCTACAAATTTTCGCAGGTACAAATGATCAGTTAGCAAAATATTAATATACTTCTGATTTAGTAAGCTGCTTATTTTACGCACCTTATACTTAAAATATTTCATACATAAAGTGCAAAGTCGTATAATGAACAAATAATTTATCTTTATCAGAGTACAGATTTTTGAAAAAAATGTAACAACATTTAAATTAAATCTACGATGATAAACAGAAAAGTTTAAATTTGAATGGCGTTCTACTCTGGAAACTGATTTTTTAAAAACAAATACAAATCCCTCCTTACAAATCCTTCCAATTCCACTAACCTCATTTAATTGTACTTTAAATTTAAGAAATAATTTTTAATTGCCTATATTTAAATAACGAACTTATTGAATTAAATAAACTTATCAAGAAGAAATAAATCAAAAATTAATGAAACGCAAACTCTTTCGTTTAATGCAAAACGTTATATTTATATAAAGTAATGCATTTATATCTGAAATCTAGAAAAAATGATTATTACTTCGAAGTGGGTACATTATTTATATGAGCAGAAATATCTTTCCCCAATGTTTTTATCTTACATTTTTAAATATATACATTGAAAAGCAATCCATCTTTCATAAAAAGCAAGTAGAAATTACTCCTATAGTATTAAAACGCATGAAATTATATTAATGAACGTATCGTTAAGTATTCGAAATTGTGTCAAACATCAGGCTAACTCTCGCCAAATCTGACACTTTTAGATAACGTTTAAGATGTTGTAACCTCTTCTAGAACTGAACCTTCTCAGTAACACAACCGCATTGTAAACGAGACAACTGATTGACAGCTTTATGATTCGTACGCAAATGGTTGTACGCATCTGTCCCACTACCGTCAAAAACAGCTTAGAACTAGAGGACGAAATTTGTTATATGTTCTATAAACACAATTTATAAGCTTCTTCCAATTTTAAACAAAATTGTTTAACAGGAAGGAAGCTTGCCTGTCTATTTATATGAGTGTAAGTAAACATGATGAGTGCAAAACATAAAAATGTAGATGAATCAAATGTGATGCACACTTATATCATTTAAATTGTAACATTATACTAAAATGTCCATCAAATTTCTGACAGTCTGTCGGTCTCTACATTCATATGCTTGTAAACGCTATTTATAAAAAAAAACAGGACGTAAAGAAATGAAATTTGATTTAAAATCAAGATAATGAAATAAAAATGTATGTAACAAATTCGACTTCAATAGGACAAGTAGAAGACCTCAAAAGCGTAAATTTGAAAGCGTATTTTCCTCACTATGCTACGACATACTCACGGGCGGGACACTGAAAATAAAAATATGAGCACACAGAGAATTCACAGCCTTATCCTAGGACCACAATTATGTGCGGAAGAAGAGAATTAAAAGCTACCTTTAATGGAGACGGTGAATGAAAGTTCCAGGGAGGCCAACAATACTGTTTTATTTCCCATTTCTTATGATGCTATTTACAGATAGTATACAAGTTTATAAACACAACCTCCTTAATGCAATTAATTATTGCTTTAAATGAAGAGAAATCATTATTTAGATTATGCAAATTCAAGGGAACTCATTTCGCACATATCATAAAAATATGAATGGCGTTAATTATGACAACCTATTTGTTAATGAATCTAAACACGTAAATGTTTACGGCACGTCACGCAAGGCAAATGCTCAGAAAACGGAAATTCTTTTCGGAATCACAATCATTAGTTATGTAAGATATTCAAACTGCATTTTAATTATTTCTTTTTTATTCAAAGGAGATTTAATCTTTTAATTATAAGTACTTCAAGCTTAAAGACATCCGTTTGAAATGGGGAATATGGTTTAGAAAAAGGAAAGAACGCTGTAGAAAATAACATAGAATACACCCCTCTCCTCCATAAATAGATCATCATTATTAATTAATAAACGTGTATTAACTTTAATTATTGACTGCACGCGAAAGAAATAAAATGTTAATGGCATAGTTGTAACAACAGCTACCATTCATTTAAGAAATTAGCGGGAGTGGTCTCCTTAAAACTGTCTCGTATACACTCTAATAAAGGTGTCCCAGAGATAATAAAGGTGATAAAGGATGATAAGAGATAATAAATGTGAGATAATAAAGGTGATAAAGAGATAATAAAGGTGATAAAGGATGATAAGAGATAATAAATGTGATAAAGAGATAATAAAGGTGATAAAGAGCTAATAAAGGTATACCAGAAATAATAAAGGTGATAAAGGATGATAAGAAATAATAAAGGTGAGATAATAAAAAGATAATAAAGGTGATAAAGAGATAATAAAGGTGATACAGGATGATAAGAGATAATAAAGGTGATAAAGAGATAATAAAGGTGATAAAGAGCTAATAAAGGTGTCCCAGAGATAATAAAGGTGTCCCAGAGATAATAAAGGTGTCCCAGAGATAATAAATGTGAGATAATAAAGGTGTCCCAAAGGTGCCTTGCATGGTATTGGCTTACAATAATTACACAATATTAATCTTTGAAGTGAATGTAGCGTTTTTACTGAATCGAACGCGTCATCGTACGTGAGTGTTTTCGAGATTCGACCCTAGAATGCGGTTAATAGCATCCGAAAATCGAATGTGTGCTTTAGACACGTTTTTCTCAATCGATTGAAACAAAGTTTCGACACAAAACTTCACTTGTAATAATAAACTTCCATACCAGATTTAATATGTTTAAGTCACTGCGTTTTTAAGTTATCGCATTAACATGATTCGGAAAGACAGTCCACCGTTGTTGATTTTAAACTCGGACAGGTGTCTAATCCATAGATGTGAAATAGGTGTACCAAATAATATCCATCTAGCGCTGCTCGTTATATAGTTTTCTTGTTAATATATATTTCACAGATGGACAGACAGACTTCCCTTCCAAATGGATTCTGCTCAAAATTTAGTAGAAATTTACAAATGTAGTAGAAAGTCCGTATACAAATTTCATCTATCTAGTTCAAATATTTTTTTAGTTATTCTTGTCAGAGACAGACAGACAAATATTTTACGAAAATGTGCTCTTTAAAAGCAGGGAAGTCTTGTCATGGTGGAAATGCGAGGACAGAACTCGCAACGTTAGGGTTCGTAGCCGCGTAACATAACCACTCGACAAAAGTGATCACTCGTGTGCGGAGGTTGTTAACTGGCTTATTAACCCTTTCTTGAGCCGTGGAAAGTATGCTTCCTACCGAATTTATCAATCTTTGTATGAATATATGTAGGTTGGCATCAGTTCTGACACATTTTTTTAGAAAGACAGAAACTTAGATGCTTTAGTTCTTTATCTCACACAAAATGATGTGTCTTGATTTGTTACTTAATTATTAATTAACCATATTAATTAATTAATCAAATTAAATTTATCTAATAAGCTAAATGAATCCCTTTTCTTATTCTAATTTCAAGCCTAAAAATATTTTAACATAATATGACTAGAAAAAAATGGCCCTTTAAAGGGTTAAGCCACCTTTACCACCACAGTCTAAAACATGGAGATTTGTCGCAATTCTCCAGCTCCAATTTTTCGATGATTATTATACTTCCTCTATACTACGCATACGAGAAAGTTAAAGAAAAAAAGTATGTTATTGTAAGATCTATAAATTTAATAAAAGTGCTTAAATTCTTTCACATATCCATAGTTGAATAAACAGGTCCAATATCTAATTACAATGGAATTTATTTTTTTAATACATTCGTGTTTATGACGATTTTTTTTCACGCATTGAATGCCCGATTAAAAATCTGCTGTTGCTCCTCATCTTCGTACACAAATTCAATAAACTCATGATTCAGTTCCTCTTTCGTAGATCCATAGCAGATAGGCTGCAGGAACTTCGACCGGTGGACTAACTCGAGGAATGTGTTGTAGGCTTGGATGCCGCAGGTTTCGACCATCTCCATCGACACGCAGGCCAGTTTGTAAGCTTCTTCCCTGGGAACACAGAAATGATTATTATTTTTTGTACATTAATATTTATTGGTAGACATGTAAAAATTATATCTGAAAGATTCTCCATTCAGTTATACAGAAAAATAAGCCACATTTGATGTATTTCAGTCCTTGCGAATTTGAGTTATATCCCGTTTCTAAATGCATAGACCGACAAACGGTCAGTTCCGAATTTGATTCGGATCAAAATGTGATAGATATCTATACTATAGATATTAAAAACTGTTCTGAATTTTATTTATCTATCTCTCTTCGCTTTGTAATTATCATGTTAACGTATATTGAACAGCAGATTTGATTTTAAGACCGTATACAGAATTTCAACCATCTAGCTCACACCGCTTTTGAATTATCTTTGTCACAGATAACGGCCACAGACGGTCATTTTCTAAAAATGTGTCTATCGAAATCAGGCAGGTCTAAAATGTGAAGATTCGTCAAAATCTCGAGTTCGAATTTTTTGACGATTACTACACTTTCTCCATATTATATGTGTGTGTGTAATGATATTTTAAACTCTTAATTTAATCCAAATTAATTTCCAAAACTCTATCTTAATTTAGCCCATAGTAATTTCATTCTCTTATTTCTTGATGAAATTCCACTTTTGGTTTAATTAATTCCTTTGTAAAAATAATGCGCCATCAGTACTACGTATCAAATGAAAGTGATACTTTTGCCTTTATCAGAGGTCAAAATATGTATTTCATCTGCACGTGGCCGGAAATCCTATGTTATATAAGAGTAGTGATCGTTTGTTTCGTCCCTTTTCGCTTTTCATACTTCTGCTATTCTGCCGCGCTGCGTCTGCTTGTAAATAAATTGCTTTCCAGAGATGGATATTAAAGATAGAATAAAACGAAATTAAAAATACCAAGTCTCTTCACTGCTTCGAACCTGCATTCTACTTAAACCAAAATATGTTACATCATATATGAGAAAATAAAAATAGCTGCATCAAACAGATTAGGTTTATATAAAACTTGTTAATATACCCAGCGTTGGTCGAAATTCAAATATTTTCATGTATAAAGTTTTAATTTATAAATTTAATAAATTTTAAATTAATAATTTAATAAATTTTAAATTTAAAAAAAACTCATTTTGTATTAATTATTATAACACACGTAATCCCTTTATTATATCAAAAGGCTGAAGGCTTCTGAGGCTTGGCCTCTTACAGTCACTAGAAAAATGATGGGTATATCATTTTGATTTTTTTCAATTCTTTTAGTCACCGTTAAATATATATTATTTAAGCCAATAATTCCACAAAACATGGAATAGAAATTTCAGAAATTATGGTAGAGTATATTAGATCTTAATGTTACTGTAATTCACAATCGTCTATGTTTATTTTTGAAAGAATTAATAAAAATTGAAAAAATAATGGCCCAGAGAGGAATTTCATTTCTCCAAAACGATAAAAATTTTAATTTTTTGGAGGTGTTAAATATTTCTGCAAAGCAATTTTCTTAAACAATTCAAATAAATGAGGTAAAATAGTTAAAATAAAAGCTCTAAAATTACAAAAGAAAATGGAAAAATTTTAGGGATTTTTCTAATCAATTGAATATTTAATCAACTTTTGCTATTGCTGTACTGAAAAATAGATAGCATTCTTTCTCTTGACAGCTGCACGGTGATAAGTTGATTTGCATATTTTAAAAGTTCAGTTTACCATCAATGTTTTCCCTTTGACAGTATTATTTCTTTTATTGTAGAGAATAAATATGCGATGTTTGGTGAAAATCAGCCCGGTCGTTTAAAAGGAGATTTGAAACAAACTTACATATACACCCCCAATAACTTTTGTTTATATTAATATTAGCATTGTCGAAGACACACTAGGTAGATATCCTCTCACCCACGGGCAACTACTTAGTATATCTTTGCCAAAAATCTAACTTTTCAGAATAATTTATTTTCGGTATTTTAAGGAGATATCTTTTAAAAATAAGAAAAGTTTACTTTACTTTGATGGTGCTGAAGTTTTGATAGGTAAAGACGGAATTTAAAGATGAGTATTTTAATAAGTGTCAGAAAGGGGGAGTGGTTGATCATAAAAGTTGGTGGATATCGTTGTTGCATTTCTTGAAGCTGAGTGGAACTCTGTCATCGACAAAAACAAAAGCCCTATCCTCAATAGCTCAAGGCAATAAATCAGAGCGCTCCTCTGTCAGTTTGATCAGATTAGATAATGGGAAGCACGCATATGTATAAAGGAATTCCATATTTATATCTCGTGATTCTCACCAACGTCTATTTTTTCTATATACGAAATTTAGAGTATATTATAATTTGTTTATGATATACTAGCCGCCTTTGGCGACCAGCCGGTTTGCCAATCTTAATGTTCATTAAAATTTTAATAATTAAATAGGTTGAACCGGAGTTTAACCCCCTTTTCGCCAAGTTGCGATAACGCGCCAAAGCTGGCAATCTTTATTATGTACTATAATTGAACATCTGCTCCTTTGCTTTTGAACATTTCGCAAGGCCATTTTTGGCGATTTTTAAAAATTGCGTAAACAGGGGGTTAAACTCCGATCGTACCATTAAATATTTTACGCAATTCCAACTTAAATTCTTCAAATTTTGATTCTTCAACTTTATTCAACTTTAATTCTTCAAATCAAAATTCTTCAGCAAAATATTTTAAAACTTCAAATTTTGATAGTCATAATATTATAAAGGCCTTCAGTCATAACGTGATATGTATCTCTCTCATTTTCTGTTACCCCTCGTAGAATTTATGCTTTAAATTAAAGTGTAAATGATAAATCTGCAATTAATATAATAATATTTTTTACTGAAACAAAACATTTTTTTTAATAATATGATTACTGATAATAGAGTCACTGAGCGTTTACACTTTATGGGCACTAAAGAATATCTTTCTTAATTTATGTAATATCTCAAGAATTTGTCAACAAAATTTTCTCAGATTCATCATGAAGAGATCGATTCATTAACAATGTTTAATTTTAAATGCATCAAACACTAAGAAAATAAAATGAATCGTTTAAAATAATCGGTTGAAAACAGGTTTAAAAAATCTACTTAAAAAACTATGTACTTAAAACTATAAGCATATACAAAAAATATATAACTAACATAAATACAATTTACTTACAAAAGCATACAACTAACCTAAAACTAATTTAAATCGTCCGTTGATAATGGTTGCCATTCCAACATTCAGAACACAATGCGCATGCGTGAATTTTCTTCGTCTTTTACGGTAACGCAAATGCGTGAATTTTTCTACGCCAGTTGGGGTAACGTTATGCAGATTATACATTTTTAATTTCCTTTATTCTGTGTTATTTTAATTCAAAAGTACTTCAGAATGAATCTGAAACATGGATTAATTAACAATGTTTCATTTTAAATGCATAAAACATTAAGAAAATAAACAGAATCGTTTGAAATATTCCGCCGAAAAATGTTAACCCTAGCCTCATTACTGTTGGGAGAAAAAAAAATTGAAACCTTACTCATTTGGCGGTGGGGAAAATGGAAGATTTTTTTGGCGGGAAAGTTAGTTTTTAATTAATAATTAAAATTCTAATTAAAATTTCAAAACACACACACACACACATTGAGCTTTATTATAACTATAGATAAATTTTAGAGTATATTATAATTGTTTTTAAAAATCATATGTTATTCTTAATTCCAGAGATTATATGCGTTAAAATGAAGCAAAGACTTATTTTCACAGTTAACAAAAAGTAGTATTATTGTTATTATTAAAAATTATACTTTGTTTCGTTTTCACTTTCTCTTATACGAAGTACGAGAAAGAATTGATGTCTTCAAAAATTCGAACTCGAGATTTGACGAATTTTCAAGTTTCAAATCTCTTTGAATTCGAAAAACACAACTGTCTGACTGTGACAAAGATAACTCAAACGGACGAAATTTTTATATGATCTTTGCACCAAATTTATAGATTTCGGTTCGCTTTTCGTATATAATTTAAAACGATAACTATAAAACGAAGAAGGATAAATGAATAATAAACCTGTACATTGTTGGTTTGTACTTTCGGAAGTGTGAAAATGTGATAACTGAAAAACGCAATGGCTTCAATACATTAAATTTGGTGTGTGATTTTTATGACTACAATTGTAGTATTGTGACAAATTTTGGTCTCAGTCGACTGAGAACAATGCACCCAAACAAAAAATTCGATTTTCGAATGCTATTAACCACATGCCAGGGAAAATTCTCCAAATAACTCTCCAAGGAGCACATGATAGAATCAGTAAAAATGCTAAATTCATGACGAAGTATGTATATTTATTATATAACCATTTCACACAAATGCCCAGCAATTCGTTCCCTATCCTACCGGACTTCCTTAATTCACTGTGAGATTTGGGAATAACATCTTTATTAACAAGTACGCGAGAAAGATTTGGAGAGACATTCTCGATGATTTGAAGAACATTTTATTTATTTAATATCTAGTGTTCATGTTTCCGATAGGGACTGCCATCATTTTAGAATCTTTATCACCAAGTTATCGATTATTGGGCGATATTAGCAATTTCATATCTCTAGTATAATCTCAATTCTATCATAAGAAGTAATAGTAACCTTCGTGAAACTGAAAGTTTTATAGCAGAACTTATAGTACTGCGATATACTTATCGTATATAGAGTATACTTATAGTATCGTATATTTTTAGTACTCAATATACTTATCGTATCTGAACGTCGTTATACTCATTCTTTTACAGTATTTGATGGGAATTTTCCCTCTAAAAGGATAATTTTATGAAATATGTTCATTTTAGAAATTCGTCGAATCTCTTTTCCACACAGAACAAGCATCAGGTATGAAACAAAATTGAATAATAAGTTTTTAGATTGAATCTGTTCTATACATATGTGGTAACATTTTATTTTTAATTAATAAAAAAAGAATAAGTTTATAATTATTGTTAATAAAGATAGAATATATACATAATTAGGCATTGCAATACCGGACCAAAATTTCAATACCGGTATTCGGTATTTTTTAAATTTTAATACCGGGATACCTGTTTTAATACCGGTATTAGAAATTTTGGAAAAAGAAAAAAAACACAGTGTTTCTTTTTTTTATTTGCCAGTTTTGTTAGAGAGTGTAAGTATCACAAAAAATAATTTGTAACTTATAAATTATAACAGTATATAATCACAAAAAAAGTAAAGAAACATCTTATTTATTTAAATCACAAAAAAAGTGTAAATATCACTATTCAGTTTGTGGTACTATTACAAATTTTTGAAATGTGATCTAAAAAAACATAATGCATCCATTGTACTGTCATTAAGCCTGAAAAGAAATTTTGTGTAAAAATTACGAGCTGTCGAAAACGCTCTTTTGGCATCTACGCTAGTTGCTGGTACTGTTAGCAATGCACGATATACTTTTTCCAAGTATTTACCTCTAAATCCCTCATCTTCAAATAAATCGATTTCTCATCGGATGGTTTTGGATATTGCTGATTTCTGTATTGTATTTTGGTTCGTTGAAATTTTTTTATTTATTGCTAATTCTATATTTTGTTCAAGAGACAATTCATTTTCACTATCGACAGTAGTGACATCATGATTTTCGATAATTGAACCGAATTCTGAATGTGGATAGGTTTGTGGGAAAAAAATTTTTATAAACTTTACTCTAACTTATTCAGATTTGAATTGGTTATTTCCTTTTCTTCTTTTCATTTTCATTTTTAAAATCATTAGAATTATGAAAATACCATAAGACATTTTTCTATTTCGGTATGCATTTCTTCTGTGCGATTTTTCAATGTAATATAGTTGGAATCCGAAGTTTCTATATACACAGTATTTGGATTCTTCTGTTCTTTATATTTTTGGTATAATGCATCTATTACTCCTAATTGAATTCCATGTTCATAGCACAACTGCTGATTTGCACCAATCAACTTTCCAATTTTTTTCATAATTGTTGCTCCATCAGTCGTTATGGATACAATATTTTCTTTCAGGGATAATCCATGTTTCGCTAATTTAGATTTAAGCAATTAATTAAGCCATTAATTAGCTAATTAATTTCGCCCGTTAGGGAGACATAAAAACCAAAACGTATACTATATTGCTATGTTCGCGATACCTGAACATATAGTGGAGACAATTTTAAAAATTTCTAGTAAATACCGAGAAACCGGTATTTTAAACTTGTGAATACTGGTATTACAAAATTGTACAAATGGCTCAAAATACCGGTATTCGGTATCCCGGTATACCGGTATTGCAATCCCTATACATAATTGAATGGCAGCAGCCGAATGTTTTTGAACCAAAGAAAAATTATTATACGGTAGAAATTTAAGTTAGGATGCATACATTAATTTAAAAGCACGTTTTTTTAATATCTAATAAATGTTTAGTTCTGTCATACTTTTCTTTTTTAAAAAAGCTTAATAAATAATTTAATTAAATAGTTGGACAAATGGACAGTTAGACAGATATATTCATAAATCACCACACCATATTTTCTAATCAACATTTAATTACTTGTAAATTACAATCCTTTAAGTAAAATAGTTTTATCTATGTCATTTGGAATTATTTTACGAAGTAAATTTTGACTGAATGTTGATTCTTTGATATATATATCCGTACATTTACCCTGTTTCAAGCGACAAAAAAAATTTAAAGCACAAGTAATTTAGTGCTGAAAATACTCACATGCAATATCTGTGACGAGTTCTGTCAGCGTCATAAATGCTGTCATATTCAATCCGGTGAAGAACGTAAGCGTTGTACATAATTTCCGCCTTGCTCTCGCACTCGGGTCCGACATCTGAAGCTGCTATGCTTTTATAACACTCTGAATTTCTCACATAATCTAGGACGAAAATAATAATTATAATGCATGAAAAGCAATGATAGAACATTTATTTAATATTCCTTAAAGAGAATAAGGTATTTAGTAATTCACTTTTTTACTATCATCAATTACAGACCTGATGCTACTTTCAGAGGTAACCAGCACGGAAGACAACAGCGGAAATTGTAATATTCCCAAATAGTTTAGCTGTATTAACATCCCATTTCGAAAAAATACATGAAGTGATTTTTTGGACTGCATACAGCTAATTTGAAAAAAGGCTCGAATGGCAATTATAAACTAGCCCTAAACACTCATATTTAAGCATTAATCTGTATAGTGCCAGCATTTCAATTTAACAAACGTAGAAGATAAACAAAAAATATATTACACATACATCAGCAAAGAAGAAAAGGAAAAAGAATAAATGCTTCATGGCACCATTTAGCATAGCACGATGAAGTCGAAATATAAATTTATTTATTTTAAATCATTAGTATGATATGAAAAGATGTGTAAAAGTAATTTTTTGATGAATTGTTAATTATTACTATTTCTATCTATGTTATGATATTTCTGTGTCAGCTTTGTTATCGTGAGAGAACATGATGATGTTTTAGTTAGGGGTTTTGAAGCTCAAAATCACGTAGGCAATGAATATTGAAACCCGAAATCGCATAGGCAATGAATAAAGCATAAATGTCAAATGTTCATCTTCATCTTTTAATCGCATATATTTTTTTACTTGCTTTTACCAGTACTGCATTATTATTACGCATGCTTCTTTGAAAGAAGATGCGTTTTTAAAAGGTTGACCAGCTTTTACCAGTATTGCTTTATTATTACGTATGTTTCTTTGACAGCAGATGCGTTTTTAAAAGGTCGACGACGAACTATGACATCATAGCTGTTGTTTCATCTCAAAATCGGTCAAGCTCCAAAACTTTGTTTGCCAGCTAGAAAAACTGAAAAAGAAAGTGTTTTAAAAAATTATATATATATAAAGTGAGAGAGAGAGGGGGATAGAGACCGATATGAAGAAATCTCGTGATTGTTTCGAATCGGTTTAAACTGGTTAATGACTTAATTTAATTAAGACAAGTAATGACTTAAAAAATAATAATGTTCTCAGATGATAACTTGAAATTTGCGATTGTAGATTTCATTTTAATTTTATCTGTTAAAATAAATCTCAATCTGCTTTTCTATATTTAATCCTCTTTAAGCACATGCCTTGTCGAACTTCGTTGAATTTCATGTCTGCGTTAGGCACGCCACAGTTGTTTTCTCTTTTCTTCTTAGATTGTCTGGCGCTGGTATTTTTGGTGCTATAGATACAGTCCCAATTCTTTTTTTTTTTGTTTGTTTGTTAGTTATGAAGAACACATTCCAATAAAAAAAGGAATTCCTATAAATGCACCTTTGAAAAATGTGAAACTTTCTCACAATAAACGTAAATATTAAGATTTGCCTGTTATGCCTCAAAATACTTGAACCAAAATTTTATTTCGTTCCTGTGAAAGGTATGATAGTTATGGTCACATATATCGGGATAGTGTTTTTTGTAACCGCAGTGTTTTAATAGAAGCATAGAAGTCCAATTTAATCCAATATTCATAAATAATAAAATATTAATCACTATTAGTAAATATATAAATGAATTAGAAATTAAAGTGTATATAATATATTTTCTCTGAGAGGATTACGAAAAAAATATGAATCTAAAATTCAATCTGAAATCTAAAATTCAATTGTAAAATAATAGTGTTACGAATCTGCGATGCGGCTTTCCAGCATAGTGGGTTCAATAGGAGGTCCCAGAGCTTGGCGACCATTTGGCAACTTGGCGACGACTTTGGCGCCAAAATAGATTATACCCGAAACATCGAGAATTTTCCCGATCCGTCCGGTAGGAACGGAGATACGCTTCGAACGTTCCTGATTGGTTGAGAGGCTTCTAGCCCCGCCTCCTGAGATCTATAAAAGGAAGCACCCGCAGCTGCCGGGCAGTGGTAAGTCGAGTGGTGAACCAGTGGTGAATTGAATAGTCGGAAGAGACAGAGAAGAGTGGTCGTGGAGCAGTGGAGTCGTCGTAGTTGTGAATCGACGGTGAATTGAGTCGTGGACCAGTGGTGTCGAAGAGTAGTCGGAAGCGACGGTGAAGAACTCGTCTTTCAGGGACTAGCGGAGTAGAGCTACTGATGTATGCTGCTGTGTATATTGTTGTATGCTGCACGTCTCGGCTGAAGATAATCGTCTTCTGTTCTGTATATAGTCGTCGTCTTTGTGCTGTCCTGTGTGTCTTCGTGTAAATAAACGTCGTTGTTTCATTTTCTACTGCCGCCTACTGATTGAGCGTTCTTCACACCATATCACTTCCACTATCCAAACGAACCCCGGAAATTTCGTAACAATAGAAATTACTAAGACATGGTGATAATTTCGTTATTACTGTTCATTGCGAAAAATGGATTATTTTTTGAAGATTTTATACCTCTAGTAGCACACATGTATAAATTCATATGATGTTAAAAACCTTCCCAAGATTGTATAATATTGTTAAATATTTAATAATATAAAATCGCACAATATTCTGCAACAGGCTACGCTACATGTGTACAGTATTGTGCAACATACTATGGGACGGGATGGTACAAAATTTCTGTTACTTAACTTTATTACTAACCATTGGAGATATTTAATAAGATAAAAATACGCATGTTATTTTTATGTGCGATGAATTTTTATACCTCTATGCATCGCTGAAGTTTCATTGCAGATCTCTCTGATTATCTGAAGAGTTGCAACAACTGTTTCATCCGTGGGGTCGAACAATGGATCAGGGCATATCTTTTTATAATCTGCAAGACATTCAAAGTAGCCTTGGGCAGTCCTAAAATGCATAAAACATTAAATTATTGGCAATAAAGTTTCCATTATATTTATCACATTAAATGAATATATATGTTTTTTTTAAGCTAAGAGCAATGCTAATTCTTTATTATTATTATAATATTTAAAAAAAGGGTAATTAGAAATTCAAGAAGTATTGATTTTGTTATTGATTGTAATAAAAAGTCACATTTTGAAATTTCAAAACGACCATTTCGGATGCATCTTGCAATTTTGAGCTGTTATAAGATGAGATTCATATTTGGAGAATGGCTCTCTCTCCCTTACTTTCCACATAAGTCGAATGATGTTTGAACAGAAGGAATTAAAACATTTTCAGTTGAAATGCTCCTTTTTAAAGATCCTTATAGTATACTCAGTCGATAGTCTTTTGAAAACTTATTCCGGAATCAAATATTTATAATATTTAAAGATGGACAACAGATAACAATAAAACTAGATACAAAATAAATTTATAGGCCTATTAACGTCGTTTCAGGGAATATCTAGCAAATTCTTGTACCGTACAACAGTTGATTTCCTACAAATAGCCCTCTTGTGCGAAGCGTGTTTGATGGAAGGAATCTCAAACCGGCTATATTCTAACAAGGACATAACCTCTACATTACCACAATTTCTTTACAGTGTGTTATAGTACTATTGATAAAGAAATTTCTGTTGTTTTTCATGTATCAAAGTTTTAAAATTAATTCCTGAATTTTGTATCTATCTTGCTGTAGGCAGCTGCTATAATATTATGGGGTTATAAACAGAATTTCTGTTATAAAAAAATAAATTTTAAATTGATCATAGATTCTTACCATTAGAAAAAAACACCTTAACTTTAACTTTCAAAGATATCGCTTTTAATAATTATTGTTGAATGTTTAGCAACTTTTAGTAATTCAAATCAAAATAATTTATATATTTTTTCCATAAATTTTTATTTCATATATCTTTTCTTTTTCTTTTTTGTATTGTATTTTCTTTTTTGTCATTTTCTTTTCGCATTTCTGTTTGGTTGTGATAATCGTTTTCTTAATCAATTTTCCTGTCATTGTTCCCATTTTCTCCATTTTGAGCTCCCTTAACCACGTAGTTCCATATTTGCTTTATCTAGGAAAAACGAATTTGATTTCAGTTTCAAAAATTATAAATTAATCTTTAAATTTCATCTGATATTAGTCGATAACGATTTTTTTATATGAAATAAATCGTGTGACAAAAGGAGATCTGCACATAGTCAGTGTGGTTCAGAAGTAAAGTACGCGCTTGCAAAGCGGTTCGGGTGTTTGAATCCCAGTAGAATCGTATTACATTAAAGGCTGCACTTTAAATTTCTTTTTATTCATTTGCTAATGTTCTAGAAGCTTCTAGAACTTTCTATAACCTTCTTTATAACTCTAGATTATTTTGCAAAGGTATAAATTCTGAGTTCCGGAAGCAGTTACGAGTTGTTTAGAGTTAAAAAACTTGATATAGTGTTACTTTGTGAAATGTTATTCTTTGGATCTTCCTGACAATATGAAAGATTAAAATGGAATAATGCCTGAAATACAGTTTCTCTGTCTCATTGCGATAGAAGGGTTTGATTTTCGTGGTATACAAGAAACATCCATGCGCCATTGAATGATGCCAATTATCTTTGAAAACGTTTATTGTGTTTATCTAAATAAACGTAAAATATTAAAGAAAGTATGGATATTATTCTGAGAATTTCACCACAACTTACAAATAGAAGTTCTGTCTATATGATTATGAAATAGTTACAGAATCTTATAATTTTAATCGAGCAATTTTTGTATATATATAAATTTATTTATTTCGTGTATCTCGGAAATTCGGATTTGAAAATTGGATTGAATTTTAGATTTAGATAAGGTTTTTAAGATTATCTATACAGGTGTCTTTCCTGACAAAAGAAATCGATTTCACACACACAAAAAAATCATTTTTTTAAATAATTAACTATTAGCGCCTTTTTCTATTTACTTTCATGCTGGCAATACCATATGGCGACATCCCGGAATCAAGTTCACCATGGTAAAACTGAGTGTAAGTTCAAAAATTATAAACAATGGCTGATAAGCTGTAAAATGAATAATATAATGTAACAGATTGTTTTGAATAACATGATAAACTAAGTACATTCATGATTTTTTTTTTAATTTACCAGTTCACATGTAGGTAAGATTTAAAAATATTCATATGTAATGTGATTCGTATCTAAATACTTTCTCCAAAAAAAAAAAAACAATTTTTAAAAAATGAAAGCTCGATTTTTTTAGATATTATAATGCTTATCAATGCATTTCAAATCGCTGATAGGTTCAACACAAAGAACTAAAGCTCGTAACATTTTTATAGTGAAATACTAAAGGAAGACATGAGCAAATGTGTAAAACAAAGAAAAAATATTATTAAACAAAAAGAAATATAGACTCGCTTTGAGATGGATGACTTAAGCTAATGTGATGTCTTAGGTCATACAAAGATACGAAAAATCTGACTCGAGAAATGAATGATTCAATCCTCTCCCTTTGCTATTAAAAAGGAGGTAAATCTTACTTCTGCGAGATATAAAAAGAAACACTCTCTGACTAACATATATCAATATCCATATTTCCATATGTCAAAATATTTTGTACTCGATTCTTCTTCAAACGAAGAAGTATCCTGGGGAAATAAACAAGCAGATAAACTAATCTATCAATGTCAAGATGTTTTTCAATTTCATTAAAAATGTTATATTACTAGATGAATAGTTTTTATATTTAATTCAATAATTGAATCTTATGTTTTATGATTGTTAGCTTTTCATTTAAAATATAATATCATACAATACTCTGAATCAAATAAATAAATAATCCCATTAATAAAAACATACGAATAATAATAATTAGCTGGTAATTTATACTAAGGTGATTAATAAGTATCTCAGAGTATCATCTATTAATCGACCGCTACTGTACAAATTTGATTGATGTGCAATTCAGACGTATTAATCAATTTGGTATAAAATGATTAATACGTCTGACGTGAGGGAAACACGGGTTCGATATGAGATTCAGTATGATGGTAGTATGCCTTTAGGACGTTCATTCATTCATAAAAATATTAAAGCTCAATAGCCAGCCAATCACGAGGGATGACTTTCAAACTTTCGACATAACTCATGTATTAGTCATAAGTGAGCCGTCAGTGTAGTTGAGAAAGCCGATCAGTAAGATAAGCAGCGTTCGCGCTTTGTATTTGCAAGTGCAGAGTTCTATCATAGATTTCTTTTTTTCAATTTCATTTTTTTCATAATTATTTAAATTAAATTAATATTTACAAATAGTTTTAATTAATGTGTTACTCGTTTTTTATTCGAAAATTTCCTATAACGCTTGAGTTATAATGAATATTTAATTTTTAAACAGTAAAATTATAATGTAATTTGATTTTAATTTCAGTAACTATATCTCTCATGTTTTTCCTGCACGGGCATCATTTTTTTGCGTGATTGTGTGATTTTCAGATAATTCTCGTTTTGATCTCAACAACATAAACTGCATTTTTTTACGTCTCGTTATACTTTGGAATAAAATTTACTATATTTTTAAAAATTGGGTTACAATAAAGTATAATTTTAAAGTTAATGAATAATAATTATTAAAATCCTCTTAAGTATTTAATTATTGGATTTTAACCCTTTTTAACCCTTTACCATTTTTTTTTCTAGTCATATTATGTTAAAATATTTTTAGGCTTGAAATTAGAATAAGGAAAGAGATTCATTTAGCTTATTAGATAAATTTTATTTGATTGATTAATTAATTTGGTTAATTAATAATTAAATAACAAATCAAGACATATCATTTTGTGTAAGATAAAGAACTGAAGCATCTAAGTTTCTGACTTACTAAAAAAATTTGTCAGAACTTATGCCAACCTACATAATTTCATACAAAGATTGATACATTTGGTGGGAAGCATACTTCCCACGGCCCTAGAAAGGGTTAAGATAAACATATTATTTGTTCTGGTTTGTAAACTGTATTTGTCTCTAAAATTAAAGAGAGCAGCTGATAAATTATTAAATACATAATCAAACATTTTTCACTAAATATAGAAATGCAGTAGAAATAAAGGAAGAAAACAATAGAAAGTAGGCAATAAACTGTTGAATTCGGTGGCAGATGATCCAATATTTTAATTGTTCAAATTCGATCAAAAGCTGAGGATATACACTTTTTTTTTCAAACACAGAAACATTTATTTCATCATCTAGATGCCAAATACGTATTGTTACGAAAATAAATAATTCTGCTAAAATATGACAGGGGTGTCGCTTATTGCTGGTATATGGTAGTATAATCCGCAGGCCTTAATAACAAATGTTGACATTCATTAACACGAAGACACTACAGACAAATCACAGCCGAGACAAACGTAAGCAATATACATCAGTACACTTAAAACCAACAATAGCCCACAAGTAGTAAACAACAAACACAAAGAGGCCAGACAGAACTCAACAGGAGGAAGGAATCTTCATAGCTATTCACTAAGATTTCTCCAAACGCCTGCTTTCTCCACTGTCTCTTCGCTTTAACAGTGCCCTACTAAACGGCTGGCTACTAAACACAAGTCTTGATATTGCTTCAACACTTGTGTCCAAGATTCGGAGCAGGGCTCAATTCTCAATGAGCTAATTGCTTTAGCGCCACTTAATGCTTGCGCTTTCCTGGACTGATCCAACTAGTTCGTTGCTGACTAACTTGAAGATTCTCTATGACTTACTTCGACTCGGATCTGCAGCCTTTTATAGCTTCCAGAGCAGGACAGAGAAAGTTTTCAAACAACCAAGCATAACTCGTCTTTCATAGGTCCTATTACTAAATTCTAAAAAAAATCTAGTATTCGAAATTTTATCTCCAAAATCATCACATCCGTCGACAAATATTTAAATGGTCCCCATGTTTGTCGCCAAG